>NC_133148.1:21344918-21444443 GCF_048418815.1 Hemitrygon akajei | reverse complement strand
TTTTGAGAGAATAATGTACAAAATAAAGTTTTTGTCATTTCCACTCCCACTATATAAAAAAGAAGGGGGGGGGGGTCTCCATCCTGATAGATGGAAGGGTGGGGTCTCCAGTCTTATAGAAGGCAGGGGGGGTCTCCAGTCTGATAGATGGAAGGGGGGGTCTCCAGTCTGATAGATGGAAGGGGGGGGTCTCCAGTCTGATAGATGGAAGTGGGGGGGTCTCCAGTCTGATAGATGGAAGGGGGGGGTCTCCAGTCTGATAGATGGAAAGGGGGGGGGTCTCCGGTCTGATAGATGGAAGGGGGGGTCTCCAGTCTGATAGATGGAAGGGGGGGTCTCCAGTCTGATAGATGGAAGGGGGGGGTCTCCAGTCTGATAGATGGAGGGGGGGTCTCCAGTCTGATAGATGGAAGGGGGGGGGTCTGCAGTCTGATAGATGGAGGGGGGGGTCTCCAGTCTGATAGTTGGAAGGGGGGGTCTGCAGTCTGATAGATGGAAGGGGGGGGTCTCCAGTCTGATAGATGGAAGGGGGGGGTCTGCAGTCTGATAGATGGAAGGGGGGGGGTCTCCAGTCTGATAGATGGAGGGGGGGGTCTCCAGTCTGATAGATGGAAGGGGGGGGTCTGCAGTCTGATAGATGGAGGGGGGGTCTCCAGTCTGATAGTTGGAAGGGGGGGGTCTGCAGTCTGATAGATGGAAGGGGGGGGTCTCCAGTCTGGTAGATGGAAGGGGGGGTCTGCAGTCTGATAGATGGAAGGGTGGGTCTCCAGTCTGATAGATGGAGGGGGGGTCTGCAGTCTGATAGATGGAAGGGGGGGTCTGCAGTCTGATAGATGGAAGGGGGGGTCTGCAGTCTGATAGATGGAAGGGTGGGGTCTCCAGTCTGATAGATGGAGGGGGGGGTCTGCAGTCTGATAGATGGAAGGGGGGGTCTCCAGTCTGATAGATGGAGGGGGGGTCTCCAGTCTGATAGATGGAAGGGGGGGGTCTGCAGTCTGATAGATGGAGGGGGGGTCTCCAGTCTGATAGTTGGAAGGGGGGGTCTGCAGTCTGATAGATGGAAGGGGGGGGTCTCCAGTCTGATAGATGGAAGGGGGGGTCTGCAGTCTGATAGATGGAAGGGTGGGTCTCCAGTCTGATAGATGGAGGGGGGGTCTCCAGTCTGATAGATGGGAGGGGGGGTCTGCAGTCTGATAGATGGAGGGGGGGTCTCCAGTCTGATAGTTGGAAGGGGGGGTCTGCAGTCTGATAGATGGAAGGGGGGGGGTCTCCAGTCTGATAGATGGAAGGGGGGGTCTGCAGTCTGATAGATGGAGGGGGGGTCTCCAGTCTGATAGTTGGAAGGGGGGGTCTGCAGTCTGATAGATGGGAGGGGGGGTCTCCAGTCTGATAGTTGGAAGGGGGGGTCTGCAGTCTGATAGATGGAGGGGGGGGTCTGCAGTCTGATAGATGGGAGGGGGGGTCTCCAGTCTGATAGTTGGAAGGGGGGGTCTGCAGTCTGATAGATGGAGGGGGGGTCTGCAGTCTGATAGATGGGAGGGGGGGGTCTCCAGTCTGATAGATGGAAGGGGGGGGTCTCCAGTCTGATAGATGGAGGGGGGGTCTCCAGTCTGATAGTTGGAAGGGGGGGGTCTGCAGTCTGATAGATGGAGGGGGGGTCTGCAGTCTGATAGATGGGAGGGGGGGTCTGCAGTCTGATAGATGGGAGGGGGGGGTCTGCAGTCTGATAGATGGAAGGGGGGGGGGTCTCCAGTCTGATAGATGGAAGGGGGGGTCTCCAGTCTGATAGATGGAAGGGGGGGCCTCCAGTCTGATAGATGGAAGGGGGGGGTCTCCGGTCTGATAGATGGAAGTGGGGGGGGTCTCCAGTCTGATAGATGGAAGGGGGGGGGGTCTCCAGTCTGATAGATGGAAGGGGGGGTCTCCAGTCTGATAGATGGAAGGGGGGGGTCTCCAGTCTGATAGTTGGAAGGGGAGGTCTCCAGTCTGATAGATGGAAGGGGGGGGTCTCCAGTCTGATAGATGGAAGGGGGGGGGGGTCTCCAGTCTGATAGATGGAAGGGGGGGGTCTCCGGTCTGATAGATGGAAGGGGGGGTCTCCAGTCTGATAGATGGAAGGGGGGGGTCTCCAGTCTGATAGTTGGAAGGGGGGGGGCCTCCAGTCTGATAGATGGAAGGGGGGGGTCTCCGGTCTGATAGATGGAAGGGGGGGTCTCCAGTCTGATAGATGGAAGGGGGGGTCTCCGGTCTGATAGATGGAAGGGGGGGTCTCCGGTCTGATAGATGGAAGGGGGGGTCTCCAGTCTGATAGATGGAAGGGGGGGTCTCCAGTCTGATAGATGGAAGGGGGGGGGTCTCCAGTCTGATAGATGGAAGGGGGGGTCTCCAGTCTGATAGATGGAAGGGGGGGGGTCTCCAATCTGATAGATGGAAGGGGGGGGGTCTCCAGTCTGATAGATGGAAGTGGGGGGGTCTCCAGTCTGATAGATGGAAGGGGGGGTCTCCGGTCTGATAGATGGAAGGGGGGGTCTCCAGTCTGATAGATGGAAGGGGGGGTCTCCGGTCTGATAGATGGAAGGGGGGGATCTCCAGTCTGATAGATGGAAGGGGGGGGGTCTCCAGTCTGATAGATGGAAGTGGGGGGGTCTCCAGTCTGATAGATGGAAGGGGGGGTCTCCGGTCTGATAGATGGAAGTGGGGGGGTCTCCAGTCTGATAGATGGAAGGGGGGGTCTCCGGTCTGATAGATGGAAGGGGGGGGTCTCCAGTCTGATAGATGGAAGGGGGGGGTCTCTAGTCTGATAGTTGGAAGGGGAGGTCTCCAGTCTGATAGATGGAAGGGGGGGGGTCTCCAGTCTGATAGATGGAAGGGGGAGGTCTCCAGTCTGATAGATGGAAGTGGGGGGGTCTCCAGTCTGATAGATGGAAGGGGGGGGTCTCCGGTCTGATAGATGGAAGGGGGGGTCTCCAGTCTGATAGATGGAAGGGGGGGTCTCTAGTCTGATAGTTGGAAGGGGAGGTCTCCAGTCTGATAGATGGAAGGGGGAGTCTCCAGTCTGATAGATGGAAGGGGGGGGGTCTCCAGTCTGATAGATGGAAGGGGGGGGTCTCCGGTCTGATAGATGGAAGGGGGGGGTCTCCAGTATGAGAGATGGAAGGGGGGGGTCTCCAGTCTGATAGATGGAAGGGGGGGGTCTCCAGTCTGATAGATGGAAGGGGGGGGTCTCCAGTCTGATAGATGGAAGGGGGGGGATCTCCAGTCTGATAGATGGAAGGGGGGGGGGTCTCCAGTCTGATAGATGGAAGAGGGAGGGTCTCCAGTCTGATAGATGGAAGGGGGGGGTCTCCAGTCTGATAGATGGAAGGGGGGGGGGGTCTCCAGTCTGATAGATGGAGGGGGGGGGGTCTCCAGTCTGATAGATGGAAGGGGGGGGTCTCCAGTCTGATAGATGGAAAGGGGGGGGTCTCCAGTCTGATAGATGGAAGGGGGGGGGTCTCCAGTCTGATAGATGGAAAGGGGGGGGTCTCCAGTCTGATAGATGGAAAGGGGGGGGTCTCCAGTCTGATAGATGGAAAGGGGGGGGTCTCCAGTCTGATAGATGGAAGGGGGGGGTCTCCAGTCTGATAGATGGAAGGGGGGGGTCTCCAGTCTGATAGATGGAAGGGGGGGGGTCTCCAGTCTGATAGATGGAAAGGGGGGGGTCTCCAGTCTGATAGATGGAAAGGGGGGGGTCTCCAGTCTGATAGATGGAAAGGGGGGGGTCTCCAGTCTGATAGATGGAAAGGGGGGGGTCTCCAGTCTGATAGATGGAAGGGGGGGGTCTCCAGTCTGATAGATGGAAGGGGGGGTCTCCAGTCTGATAGATGGAAGGGGGGGGGGTCTCCGGTCTGATAGATGGAAGGGGGGGGGTCTCCAGTCTGATAGATGGAAAGGGGGGGGGTCTCCAGTCTGATAGATGGAAAGGGGGGGGGTCTCCAGTCTGATAGATGGAAGGGGGGGGGGGTCTCCAGTCTGATAGATGGAAGGGGGGGGGTCTCCAGTCTGATAGATGGAAGGGGGGGGTCTCCAGTCTGATAGATGGAAGGGGGGAGTCTCCAGTCTGATAGATGGAAGGGGGGGGGTCTCCGGTCTGATAGATGGAAGGGGGGGGTCTCCAGTCTGATAGATGGAAGGGGGGTCTCCAGTCTGATAGATGGAAGGGGGGGGGGTCTCCAGTCTGATAGATGGAAGGGGGGGGTCTCCAGTCTGATAGATGGAAAGGGGGGGGTCTCCAGTCTGATAGATGGAAGGGGGGGGGTCTCCAGTCTGATAGATGGGAGGGGGGGGTCTCCAGTCTGATAGATGGGAGGGGGGGTCTCCAGTCTGATAGATGGAAGGGGGGGGTCTCCAGTCTGATAGATGGAAGGGGGGGGGTCTCCAGTCTTATAGATGGCAGGGGGGGGTCTCCAGTCTGATAGATGGAAGGGGGGGTCTCCAGTCTGATAGATGGAAGGGGGGGGGTCTCCAGTCTGATAGATGGAAGGGGGGGTCTCCAGTCTGATAGATGGAAGGGGGGGGGTCTCCAGTCTGATAGATGGAAGGGGGGGGTCTCCAGTCTGATAGATGGAAAGGGGGGGGGTCTCCAGTCTGATAGATGGAAGGGGGGGTCTCCAGTCTGATAGATGGAAAGGGGGGGGTCTCCAGTCTGATAGATGGAAGGGGGGGGTCTCCAGTCTGATAGATGGAAGGGGGGGGTCTCCAGTCTGATAGATGGAAAGGGGGGGGTCTCCAGTCTGATAGATGGAAGGGGGGGTCTCCAGTCTGATAGATGGAAGGGGGGGGTCTCCAGTCTGATAGATGGAAAGGGGGGGGTCTCCAGTCTGATAGATGGAAGGGGGGGTCTCCAGTCTGATAGATGGAAGGGGGAGGGTCTCCAGTCTGATAGATGGAAGGGGGGGGGTCTCCAGTCTGATAGATGGAGGGGGGGGCCTCCAGTCTGATAGATGGAAGGGGGGGGTCTCCAGTCTGATAGATGGAGGGGGGGGCCTCCAGTCTGATAGATGGAATGGGGGGGTCTCCAGTCTGATAGATGGAAGGGGGGGGGTCTCCAGTCTGATAGATGGGAGGGGGGGGGTCTGCAGTCTGATAGATGGAAGGGGGGGTCTCCAGTCTGATAGATGGAAGGGGGGGGGTCTCCAGTCTGATAGATGGAAGGGGGGGGTCTCCAGTCTGATAGATGGAAGGGGGGGGTCTCCAGTCTGATAGATGGAAGGGGGGGTCTCCAGTCTGATAGATGGAAAGGGGGGGGTCTCCAGTCTGATAGATGGAAGGGGGGGGTCTCCAGTCTGATAGATGGAAGGGGGGGGTCTCCAGTCTGATAGATGGAAGGGGGGGGTCTCCAGTCTGATAGATGGAAGGGGGGGGTCTCCAGTCTGATAGATGGAAGGGGGGGGGGTCTCCAGTCTGATAGATGGAAGGGGGGGGGTCTCCAGTCTGATAGATGGAAGGGGGGGGTCTCCAGTCTGATAGATGGAAAGGGGGGGGTCTCCAGTCTGATAGATGGAAGGGGGGGGGTCTCCAGTCTGATAGATGGGAGGGGGGGGTCTCCAGTCTGATAGATGGGAGGGGGGGTCTCCAGTCTGATAGATGGAAGGGGGGGGTCTCCAGTCTGATAGATGGAAGGGGGGGGTCTCCAGTCTTATAGATGGCAGGGGGGGGTCTCCAGTCTGATAGATGGAAGGGGGGGTCTCCAGTCTGATAGATGGAAGGGGGGGGCCTCCAGTCTGATAGATGGAAGGGGGGGTCTCCAGTCTGATAGATGGAAGGGGGGGTCTCCAGTCTGATAGATGGAAGGGGGGGGGTCTCCAGTCTGATAGATGGAAGGGGGGGGGTCTCCAGTCTGATAGATGGAAGGGGGGGGTCTCCAGTCTGATAGATGGAAGGGGGGGGGGTCTCCAGTCTGATAGATGGAAGGGGGGGGGTCTCCGGTCTGATAGATGGAAGGGGGGGTCTCCAGTCTGATAGATGGAAGGGGGGGGGGTCTCCAGTCTGATAGATGGAAGGGGGGGGTCTCCAGTCTGATAGATGGAAGGGGGGGGGTCTCCGGTCTGATAGATGGAAGGGGAGGGTCTCCAGTCTGATAGATGGAAGGGGGGGGGGTCTCCAGTTTGATAGATGGAAGGGAGGGGTCTCCAGTCTGATAGATGGAAGGGGGGGGTCTCCAGTCTGATAGATGGAAGGGGGGGGTCTCCAGTCTGATAGATGGAAGGGGGGGGTCTCCAGTCTGATAGATGGAAGGGGGGGGGGTCTCCAGTCTGATAGATGGAAGGGGGGGGTCTCCAGTCTGATAGATGGAAGGGGAGGGGGTCTCCAGTCTGATAGATGGAAGGGAGGGGTCTCCAGTCTGATAGATGGAAGGGGGAGGGTCTCCAGTCTGATAGATGGAAGGGGGGGTCTCCAGTCTGATAGATGGAAGGGGGGGGGCCTCCAGTCTGATAGATGGAAGGGGGGGGTCTCCAGTCTGATAGATGGAAGGGGGGGTCTCCAGTCTGATAGATGGAAGGGGGGGGGGTCTCCAGTCTGATAGATGGAAGGGGGGGTCTCCAGTCTGATAGATGGAAGGGGGGGGCCTCCAGTCTGATAGATGGAAGGGGGGGTCTCCAGTCTGATAGATGGAAGGGGGGGGTCTCCAGTCTGATAGATGGAAGGGGGGGGGGTCTCCAGTCTGATAGATGGAAGGGGGGGGGGGTCTCCAGTCTGATAGATGGAAGGGGTGGGCCTCCAGTCTGATAGATGGAAGGGGGGGGTCTCCAGTCTGATAGATGGAAGGGGGGGGTCTCCAGTCTGATAGATGGAAGGGGGGGGGTCTCCAGTCTGATAGATGGAAGGGGGGGGTCTCCGTCTGATAGATGGAAGGGGGGGTCTCCAGTCTGATAGATGGAAGGGGGGGGGGTCTCCAGTCTGATAGATGGAAGGGGGGGGTCTCCAGTCTGATAGATGGAAGGGGGGGGTCTCCGGTCTGATAGATGGAAGGGGGGGGGTCTCCAGTTTGATAGATGGAAGGGGGGGTCTCCAGTCTGATAGATGGAAGGGGGGAGGGTCTCCAGTCTGATAGATGGAAGGGGGGGGTCTCCAGTCTGATAGATGGAAGGGGGGGGTCTCCAGTCTGATAGATGGAAGGGGGAGGGTCTCCAGTCTGATAGATGGAAGGGGGGGGTCTCCAGTCTGATAGATGGAAGGGGGGGGGTCTCCAGTCTGATAGATGGAAGGGGGGGGTCTCCAGTCTGATAGATGGAAGGGGGAGGGTCTCCAGTCTGATAGATGGAAGGGGGGGGTCTCCAGTCTGATAGATGGAAGGGGGGGGTCTCCAGTCTGATAGATGGAAGGGAGGGTCTCCAGTCTGATAGATGGAAGGGGGGGGTCTCCAGTCTGATAGATGGAAGGGGGGGGGTCTCCAGTCTGATAGATGGAAGGGGGGGGGTCTCCAGTTTGATAGATGGAAGGGGGGGGTCTCCAGTCTGATAGATGGAAGGGGGGGGTCTCCAGTTTGATAGATGGAAGGGAGGGTCTCCAGTCTGATAGATGGAAGGGGGGGGGTCTCCAGTCTGATAGATGGAAGGGGGGGGCCTCCAGTCTGATAGATGGAAGGGGGGGGTCTCCAGTCTGATAGATGGAAGGGGGGGGTCTCCGGTCTGATAGATGGAAGGGGGGGGTCTCCAGTCTGATAGATGGAAGGGGGGAGTCTCCAGTCTGATAGATGGAAGGGGGAGTCTCCAGTCTGATAGATGGAAGGGGGGGGTCTCCAGTCTGATAGATGGAAGGGGGGGGTCTCCGGTCTGATAGATGGAAGGGGGGGGTCTCCAGTCTGATAGATGGAAGGGGGGGGTCTCCAGTCTGATAGATGGAAGGGGGGGGTCTCCAGTTTGATAGATGGAAGGGGGGGGTCTCCAGTCTGATAGATGGAAGGGGGGGGTCTCCAGTTTGATAGATGGAAGGGAGGGTCTCCAGTCTGATAGATGGAAGGGGGGGGGTCTCCAGTCTGATAGATGGAAGGGGGGGGGCCTCCAGTCTGATAGATGGAAGGGGGGGGGTCTCCAGTCTGATAGATGGAAGGGGGGGGTCTCCGGTCTGATAGATGGAAGGGGGGGGTCTCCAGTCTGATAGATGGAAGGGGGAGTCTCCAGTCTGATAGATGGAAGGGGGGGTCTCCATTGATCCAGTCTGATAGATGGAAGGGGGAGTCTCCAGTCTGATAGATGGAAGGGGGGGGTCTCCGGTCTGATAGATGGAAGGGGGGGGTCTCCAGTCTGATAGATGGAAGGGGGAGTCTCCAGTCTGATAGATGGAAGGGGGGGGCCTCCAGTCTGATAGATGGAAGGGGGGGGTCCTCCAGTCTGATAGATGGAAGGGGGAGGTCTCCAGTCTGATAGATGGAAGGGGGGGGTCTCCAGTCTGATAGATGGAAGGGGGGGGGGTCTCCAGTCTGATAGATGGAAGGGGGGGGTCTCCAGTCTGATAGATGGAAGGGGGAGTCTCCAGTCTGATAGATGGAAGGGGGGGGTCTCCAGTCTGATAGATGGAAGGGGGGGGTCTCCGGTCTGATAGATGGAAGGGGGGGGTCTCCAGTCTGATAGATGGAAGGGGGAGTCTCCAGTCTGATAGATGGAAGGGGGGGGTCTCCGGTCTGATAGATGGAAGGGGGGGGTCTCCAGTCTGATAGATGGAAGGGGGGAGTCTCCAGTCTGATAGATGGAAGGGGGGGGCCTCCAGTCTGATAGATGGAAGGGGGGGTCTCCAGTCTGATAGATGGAAGGGGGAGTCTCCAGTCTGATAGATGGAAGGGGGAGTCTCCAGTCTGATAGATGGAAGGGGGGGGCCTCCAGTCTGATAGATGGAAGGGGGGGGGTCTCCAGTCTGATAGATGGAAGGGGTGGGTCTCCAGTCTGATAGATGGAAGGGGGGGGTCTCCAGTCTGATAGATGGAAGGGGGGGGGTCTCCGGTCTGATAGATGGAAGGGGGAGTCTCCAGTCTGATAGATGGAAGGGGGGAGTCTCCAGTCTGATAGATGGAAGGGGGGGTCTCCAGTCTGATAGATGGAAGGGGGGGGGGGTCTCCAGTCTGATAGATGGAAGGGGGGAGGGTCTGCAGTCTGATAGATGGAAGGGGGGGGTCTCCAGTCTGATAGATGGAAGGGGGGGTCTCCAGTCTGATAGATGGAAGGGGGGGGGGTCTCCAGTCTGATAGATGGAAGGGGGGGGTCTCCAGTCTGATAGATGGAAGGGGGGGTCTCCAGTCTGATAGATGGAAGGGGGGGTCTCCAGTCTGATAGATGGAAGGGGGGGGGTCTCCAGTCTGATAGATGGAAGGGGGGGGTCTCCGGTCTGATAGATGGAAAGGGGGGGGGTCTCCGGTCTGATAGATGGAAGGGGGGGGTCTCTGGTCTGATAGATGGAAGGGGGGGGGTCTCCAGTCTGATAGATGGAAGGGGGGGTCTCCAGTCTGATAGATGGAAGGGGGGGGGGTCTCCAGTCTGATAGATGGAAGGGGGGGGTCTCCGGTCTGATAGATGGAAGGGGGGGTCTCCAGTCTGATAGATGGAAGGGGGGGGTCTCCAGTCTGATAGATGGAAGGGGGGGGTCTCCGGTCTGATAGATGGAAGGGGGGGGTCTCCAGTCTGATAGATGGAAGGGGGGGGGGTCTCCGGTCTGATAGATGGCAGGGGGGTCTCCAGTCTGATAGATGGAAGGGGGGGTCTCCAGTCTGATAGATGGAAGGGGAGGGGGTCTCCAGTCTGATAGATGGAAGGGGGGGTCTCCAGTCTGATAGATGGAAGGGGAGGGGGTCTCCGGTCTGATAGATGGAAGGGGGGGTCTCCAGTCTGATAGATGGAAGGGGAGGGGGTCTCCAGTCTGATAGATGGAAGGGGGGGTCTCCAGTCTGATAGATGGAAGGGGGGGGGGTCTCCGGTCTGATAGATGGCAGGGGGGTCTCCAGTCTGATAGATGGAAGGGGGGGTCTCCAGTCTGATAGATGGAAGGGGAGGGGGTCTCCAGTCTGATAGATGGAAGGGGGGGGGTCTCCAGTCTGATAGATGGAAGGGGGGGGTCTCCATCCTGATAGATGGAAGGGGGGGGTCTCCGGTCTGATAGATGGAAGGGGGGGGGGTCTCTGGTCTGATAGATGGAAGGGGGGGGTCGCCAGTCTGATAGATGGAAGGGGGGGGGTCTCCAGTCTGATAGATGGAAGGGGGGGGGGGTCTCCAGTCTGAGAGATGGAAGGGGGGGGGTCTCTGGTCTGATAGATGGAAGGGGGGGGGGTCTCTGGTCTGATAGATGGAAGGGGGGGGGGTCTCCAGTCTGATAGATGGAAGGGGGGGGGGGTCTCTGGTCTGATAGATGGAAGGGGGGGGGGTCTCTGGTCTGATAGATGGAAGGGGGGGGGGTCTCTGGTCTGATAGATGGAAGGGGGGGGGGTCTCTGGTCTGATAGATGGAAGGGGGGGGGGTCTCTGGTCTGATAGATGGAAGGGGGGGGGGTCTCCAGTCTGATAGATGGAAGGGGGGGGGGTCTCTGGTCTGATAGATGGAAGGGGGGGGGGTCTCCGGTCTGATAGATGGAAGGGGGGGTCTCCAGTCTGATAGATGGAAGGGGGGGGGGTCTCTGGTCTGATAGATGGAAGGGGGGGTCTCCAGTCTGATAGATGGAAGGGGGGGGGGTCTCCAGTCTGAGAGATGGAAGGGGGGGGGGGTCTCCAGTCTGATAGATGGAAAGGGGGGGGTCTCCGGTCTGATAGATGGAAGGGGGGGGTCTCCAGTCTGATAGATGGAAGGGGGGGGGTCTCCAGTCTGATAGATGGAAGGGGGGGGGGTCTCCAGTCTGATAGATGGGAGGGGGGGTCTGCAGTCTGATAGATGGGAAGGGGGGGGGGGTCTCCAGTCTGATAGATGGAAGGGGGGGGTCTCCAGTCTGATAGATGGAAGGGGGGGGGGTCTCCAGTCTGATAGATGGGAGGGGGGGTCTGCAGTCTGATAGATGGAAGGGGGGGGTCTCCAGTCTGATAGATGGAAGGGGGGGGTCTCCAGTCTGATAGATGGAAGGGGGGGGGGTCTCCAGTCTGATAGATGGAAGGGGGGGGGTCTCCAGTCTGATAGATGGGAGGGGGGGGTCTGCAGTCTGATAGATGGAAGGGGGGGGTCTCCAGTCTGATAGATGGAAGGGGGGGGTCTCCAGTCTGATAGATGGAAGGGGGGGGGTCTCCAGTCTGATAGATGGAAGGGGGGGGGTCTCCAGTCTGATAGATGGAAGGGGGGGGGTCTCCAGTCTGATAGATGGAAGGGGGGGGTCTCCAGTCTGATAGATGGAAGGGGGGGTCTCCAGTCTGATAGATGGAAGGGGGGGGGTCTCCAGTCTGATAGATGGAAGGGGGGGGGTCTCCAGTCTGATAGATGGAAGGGGGGGGTCTCCAGTCTGATAGATGGAAGGGGGGGGGGTCTCTGGTCTGATAGATGGAAGGGGGGGGGTCTCCAGTCTGATAGATGGAAGGGGGGGGTCTCCAGTCTGATAGATGGAAGGGGGGGGGTCTCCAGTCTGAGAGATGGAAGGGGGGGGGGTCTCCAGTCTGATAGATGGAAAGGGGGGGGGTCTCCGGTCTGATAGATGGAAGGGGGAGTCTCCAGTCTGATAGATGGAAGGGGGGGGGTCTCCAGTCTGATAGATGGAAAGGGGGGGGTCTCCGGTCTGATAGATGGAAGGGGGGGGTCTCCAGTCTGATAGATGGAAGGGGGGGTCTCCAGTCTGATAGATGGAAGGGGGGGGTCTCCAGTCTGATAGATGGAAGGGGGGGTCTCCAGTCTGATAGATGGAAGGGGGGGGTCTCCAGTCTGATAGATGGAAGGGGGAGTCTCCAGTCTGATAGATGGAAGGGGGGGGTCTCCAGTCTGATAGATGGAAGGGGGGGGGTCTCCAGTCTGATAGATGGAAGGGGGGGGTCTCCAGTCTGATAGATGGAAGGGGGGGGGTCTCCAGTCTGATAGATGGAAGGGGGGGGTCTCCAGTCTGATAGATGGAAGGGGGGGTCTCCAGTCTGATAGATGGAAGGGGGGGGTCTCCAGTCTGATAGATGGAAGGGGGGGGTCTCCAGTCTGATAGATGGAAGGGGGGGGGTCTCCAGTCTGATAGATGGAAGGGGGGGTCTCCAGTCTGATAGATGGGAAGGGGAGGTCTCCAGTCTGATAGATGGAAGGGGGGGAGGGTCTCCAGTCTGATAGATGGAAGGGGGGGAGGGTCTCCAGTCTGATAGATGGAAGGGGGGGTCTCCGGTCTGATAGATGGAAGGGGGGGGTCTCCATCCTGATAGATGGAAGGGGGGGGTCTCCATCCTGATAGATGGAAGGGGGAGGGTCTCCAGTCTGATAGATGGAAGGGGGGGGTCTCCATCCTGATAGATGGAAGGGGGGGGGTCTCCAGTCTGATAGATGGAAGGGGGGGGTCTCCAGTCTGATAGATGGAAGGGGGGGGTCTCCAGTCTGATAGATGGAAGGGGGGGGTCTCCAGTCTGATAGATGGAAGGGGGGGGTCTCCAGTCTGATAGATGGAAGGGGGGGTCTCCAGTCTGATAGATGGAAGGGGGGGGTCTCCAGTCTGATAGATGGAAGGGGAGGTCTCCAGTCTGATAGATGGAAGGGGGGGAGGGTCTCCAGTCTGATAGATGGAAGGGGGGGAGGGTCTCCAGTCTGATAGATGGAAGGGGGGGTCTCCGGTCTGATAGATGGAAGGGGGGGGTCTCCATCCTGATAGATGGAAGGGGGGGGTATCCATCCTGATAGATGGAAGGGGGGGTCTCCAGTCTGATAGATGGAAGGGGGGGTCTCCAGTCTGATAGATGGAAGGGGGGGTCTCCAGTCTGATAGATGGAAGGGGGGGGGTCTCCAGTCTGATAGATGGAAGGGGGGGGGTCTCCAGTCTGATAGATGGAAGGGGGGGGTCTCCGGTCTGATAGATGGAAGGGGGGGGTCTCCAGTCTGATAGATGGAAGGGGGGTCTCCAGTCTGATAGATGGAAGAGGGGGTCTCCAGTCTGAGAGATGGAAGGGGGGGGTCTCCAGTCTGATAGATGGAAGGGGGGGGGGTCTCCAGTCTGATAGATGGAAGGGGGGGGGGGGTCTCCAGTCTGATAGATGGAGGGGGGGGTCTCCAGTCTGATAGATGGAAGGGGGGGGGTCTCCAGTCTGATAGATGGAAGGGGGGGGGTCTCCAGTCTGATAGATGGAAGGGGGGTCTCCAGTCTGATAGATGGAAGGGGGGGGTATCCATCCTGATAGATGGAAGGGGGGGTCTCCAGTCTGATAGATGGAAGGGGGGGGGTCTCCAGTCTGATAGATGGAAGGGGGGGGTCTCCAGTCTGATAGATGGAAGGGGGGGGGTCTCCAGTCTGATAGATGGAAGGGGGGGGTCTCCAGTCTGATAGATGGAAGGGGGGGTCTCCAGTCTGATAGATGGAAGGGGGGGGTATCCATCCTGATAGATGGAAGGGGGGGTCTCCAGTCTGATAGATGGAAGGGGGGGGTCTCCAGTCTGATAGATGGAAGGGGGGGTCTCCAGTCTGATAGATGGAAGGGGGGGGGTCTCCAGTCTGATAGATGGAAGGGGGTCTCCAGTCTGATAGATGGAAGGGGGGGGTCTCCAGTCTGATAGATGGAAGGGGGGGTCTCCAGTCTGATAGATGGAAGGGGGGGGGTCTCCAGTCTGATAGATGGAAGGGGGGGGTCTCCAGTCTGATAGATGGAAGGGGGGGGTCTCCAGTCTGATAGATGGGAGGGGAGGTCTCCAGTCTGATAGATGGAAGGGGGGGTCTCCAGTCTGATAGATGGAAGGGGGGGGTCTCCAGTCTGATAGATGGAAGGGGGGGGTCTCCAGTCTGATAGATGGAAGGGGGGTCTCCAGTCTGATAGATGGAAGAGGGGGTCTCCAGTCTGAGAGATGGAAGGGGGGGGTCTCCAGTCTGATAGATGGAAGGGGGGGTCTCCAGTCTGATAGATGGAAGGGGGGGGGGTCTCCGGTCTGATAGATGGAAGGGGGGGTCTCCAGTCTGATAGATGGAAGGGGGAGGGGTCTCCAGTCTGATAGATGGGAGGGGTGGGTCTCCAGTCTGAGAGATGGAAGGGGGGGGTCTCCAGTCTGATAGATGGAAGGGGGGGGGTCTGCAGTCTGATAGATGGAGGGGGGGTCTGCATTCTGATAGATGGAAGGGGGGGGGGTCTCCAGTCTGATAGATGGAAGAGGGGGGGCCTCCAGTCTGATAGTTGGAAGGGGGGGGTCTGCAGTCTGATAGATGGAGGGGGGGTCTGCATTCTGATAGATGGGAGGGGGGGTCTGCAGTCTGATAGATGGGAGGGGGGGTCTCCAGTCTGATAGATGGAAGGGGGAGTCTCCAGTCTGATAGATGGAAGGGGGAGTCTCCAGTCTGATAGATGGAAGGGGGGGTCTCCAGTCTGATAGATGGAAGGGGGGGCCTCCAGTCTGATAGTTGGAAGGGGGGGTCTGCAGTCTGATAGATGGAGGGGGGGTCTGCATTCTGATAGATGGGAGGGGGGGTCTGCAGTCTGATAGATGGGAGGGGGGGGTCTCCAGTCTGATAGATGGAAGGGGGGGTCTCCGGTCTGATAGATGGAAGGGGGGGGTCTCCAGTATGATAGATGGGAGGGGGGGTCTCCGGTCTGATAGATGGAAGGGGGGGGTCTCCAGTCTGATAGACGGAAGGGGGGGGGGTCTCCAGTCTGATAGATGGAAGGGGGGGGGGTCTCCAGTCTGATAGATGGAAGTGGGAGGGTCTCCAGTCTGATAGATGGAAAGGGGGGGGTCTGCAGTCTGATAGATGGAAGGGGGGGTCTCCAGTCTGATAGATGGAAGGGGGGGTCTCCAGTCTGATAGTTGGAAGGGGGGGTCTCCAATCTGATAGATGGAAGGGGGGGGGTCTCCAGTATGAGAGATGGAAGGGGGGGGTCTCCAGTCTGATAGATGGAAGGGGGGGGGTCTCCAGTCTGATAGATGGAAGGGGGGGTCTCCAGTCTGATTGATGGAAAGGGGGGGGGTCTCCAGTATGAGAGATGGAAGGGGGGGGGTCTCCAGTCTGATAGATGGAAGGGGGGGGGGGTCTCCAGTCTGATAGATGGAAGGGGGGGAGTCTCCAGTCTGATAGATGGAATTATAAGTGGAAAGTCTGTAATATTGTCAACGTAGAAAACTGGGATAAAAGACAATGGAAAAATGGCAAATTAGGGAAGAAACATCGATGAGGGAAGTGTTCAGACTACAACGCATAGCTAGCTGGATCATGGACATTGCAAACGTTTTTACACGGTTTTACACGGCACTTTAGTAAAACTTTAAAAAAATTCCAGATGCAATTCAACAAAAGCTATGAACATCTGTTACTGTGCAGCCGTGCACCTGTACAGCTGAGTGTATTGTTCCTGTGCATACTGACTAAATGTACAGAGGGATAAGCAGAGCAGCCAGTGGCGAGAGTAGAAGCAACAGGCTTTGTCTCGAAAGAGGCTTCAGTCCGGAAGAGGGGTCGCCTCTGTGTAAAGCATCTGTTAAGGTTTCCTTTTTACCTTGTTGCCCTCTCTTACTGTTCTATTTAAATGGCTGTGGTGTGCTCTTCGTGTCGGATGTTGGAGAACTGGGAGACCCAGAGTCTCCCGGGGAACCACATCTCTGTGAAGTGCATTGGACTGCAGCTCCTGGAAGACCGTGTTAGGGATCTGGAGCAGGAAATAGATTAACTTCAGCCTGTATGGGAGAGCAAGGATATAATTGATCAGAGTTACAGGGAAGTAGTCAGCCTGAAAGTTGCAGGGGGCGAGTAGCTGGGTGAATGTCAGGAGAAATGGAAATAGGCAGTTAGAGCAGAGCACCCCATAGCCATTCCCCTCAAAAATACATATCCTGCTTTGCATACTTATGTGGGGGAATATCCCGGGAGAACGCCACGGCGACCGGGGTTACAGGCACTGAGCATGGGTCCATGGTGCAGAAGGAAAAGAGACAGAAGAAGGAAGTGGTCGTGATAGAGGACTCGATAGTGAGGGGGACTGAAATACAATGATTTTATACATTTGTTCTTATCCTTTGTTTTTGAAATATACATGTTCCCCTCATGTTGACTCTCTCTCATTTTAAACAACCTTTGGATACTTTGTGGTAACTGTCCATTTTTAACTTTATCCATAATTTGTATTATTTTAAAATCTACAAGATCTCTGAAGTTTAAAGTGTTTTAATTGAATAAATAGTGGATTGGTTGGCCAAGAACACTCAAGGTCATGAGGTCTATAGTGCCTACATCGAACGACACGGCACATAATGATGAATGAAATCCTCTTCATTCTAAATTGCAGCGAGTCCAGGCCCAGAGCCATCAAACACTCCTCTTACATTAACCCTTTCATTCCCAGGATCATTATGTTAAACGTCACTTGGATCCTGTTCAATGCTAGCACATCCTTTCTCAGATATCGGGCCCAAACCCCAAACGGCTCATCAAATCCGGTGATACATTCAATTTCTCATTTCTGGTTTTAGCCCTAGCTCCTGCCATTATTAAAAACATTGGGATTTTGCCAGGTCTGAAAACATATCCGGCTCCTCAGCCACCCACACGCGTTTTATAGGGACGGGCAGCTCCAGCGGCAAAGGAGTGAAGGCACTGGC
Organism: Hemitrygon akajei; assembly: GCF_048418815.1. NCBI lineage: Eukaryota > Metazoa > Chordata > Chondrichthyes > Myliobatiformes > Dasyatidae > Hemitrygon > Hemitrygon akajei. Next base: position 21,427,752 of record NC_133148.1, on the reverse strand, counting down.
CATACCAGTTAAGATGGTGCAACCAAACATTGGTCCCTTCCTGGTAGTCAATCAGACATTCAAATAAAAACATCACTAAACATACCCTGTCTGAGGTAAATTGTGTTAAATTATCACCGCAAACAGTGGCAAGGCCAGTTCCAAGTATGAGCCATGATGGCGTGGTGCCGAATCGTTGTAGATGCAGTTCCAATGCCCAAACAGCTAGCCCGGGAGTGAGGTTGGATCACTCTGGACCTGCCGATAGGAGAGTCAGGGCCTGGGTAGAGAAGTTACAGAGCTCTTTCAAATGGCCCAGGAGTGAGGTTGGGCGCCAAGCTGATCCGAGAGCAGTTTGGGGCTGGGTGGCCTGGTCTAGGCCCGCACCCCTTCACAGTAGCCAGGACCTGGTTCAAGGTACAATTGGCTGTTTAGACAATTTCAACTCCACCCTGCGAGCTGCAGGTGAGAACCGAGTTTGCTTGCTCTCCATGATGTTCACTCCCTTCTCCAGGGCGCTGAAGCCTTTTGCTGTTCCATTGTTTGGTCAATTTAAACAGTGGCCGAGATAGATTGAAAAGACAGGGTGCCGGCAGGGATGGGAGCCAATTTAACTCATTCTCCATGATGGTCATCTCCATGGTACTGAGGCTACGAAGACTGCCCCGGCTGCCGTGCTCTGTGCCTGCTAATACGATGAACTGGTAGTAAGGCTTTGGGCCTACTCCTGAGATCAGATCTGACTCAATTTTTGGTGCTGACTGCTGTTGTTTGCATGGTTATTTATTTATTTTTTTCTCCTGCATTTCAGGTGTTGGTCTTTTATTTTTATTCTTTTTTACCATTAAACTTTTTTTTCCCCCCTGGTTTCTTGCTTTGTGGCTACCTGTGAACAAGCAAATCTCAAGATTGTGTAATTTATACATTCTTTGATAATAAATCTTGAATACCCATAATCTCCAGTTCCTGAGTAGACATTCCAGTTGGGTCCTGGCAGAACGCGCATGTGCAGTCACCTGAGTCAGGATGGCAGGGAAGGAATGAAAATTCCCCATGCTTTCGTGCTGGATAGGGGCTGCAACCATGGAGACTGCACCCGAGACCCGACCATTCTTCTTCTTCTTGCAGACCAACATAAGATCACAAGACAAAAGAGCAGAAGTAGGCCATTCGGCCCATCAAGTCTGCTCCACCACACCACCATGAGCTAAACTATTCTCCCATCTAGTTCCAATTTCCGGCTTTTTCCCCCACATCCCTTAATACCCTGATTAATTAGATACCTGTCAATCTCCTCCTTAAAAACCCTCAATAATTGGGCCTCCACAGCTGTATGTGGCAACAAATTCCACAAATCCACGACCCTCTGGCTAAAAAAGTTTCTCCTCATCCCTGTTTTAAATGGGTACACTCTAATTCTAAGACTGTGACCTCCTGTCCTGGACTCACCCACCAAGGGAAACAGCCTTTCCATATCTACTCTGTCCAACCCTTTCAACATTCAAAATGTTTCTATGAGATCCCCTCTCATTCTTCTATACTCTAATGAATACAATCCAAGAGCGACAAACGCTCCTCATATGTTAGCCCCTGCATTCCAGGAATCATCCTCGTAAATCTTCTCTGAACTCACTCCAACATCAGCACATCCTTTCTAAGATGGGAGCCCAAAACTGCACACAGTATTCCAAATGGGGTCTCACCAGTGCCCCATAGAGCCTCATCAACACCTCCTTACTCTTATACACTGTTCCTCTTGAAATGAATGCCAACATAGCATTCGCTTTCCTTACTGCCGATCCAACCTGGTGGCTAACCTTTAGGGTATCCTGCACGAGGACCCCCAAGTCCCTTTGCACTTCCGATTTTTGAATCTTCTCCCCATCTAAATAATAATCTACCTGATTGTTTCTTCTTCCAAAATGTACAACCGTACATTTCTCAACATTGTATCTCATCTGCCAATTCTTTGCCCACTCTCCTAAACTGACCAAGTCTCTCTGCAACCTTTCTGTTTCTTCAACACTTCCTGCTCCTCCACCTATCTTGGTGTCATCCGCAAACTTAGCCACAAAACCATTTAATCCATAATCTAAATCATCAATATACAGTGTAAAAAGCGGTCCCAACACCGACCCCTGCGGAACACCACTAGTAACTGGTGACCAACCAGAATAGGATCCCTTCATTCCCACCCTTTGCTTTCTGCCTATCAGCCAAAGCTCCACCCATTCCAATATCTTTCCTGTAATTCCATGGGTCCTCATCTTATTAAGCATCCTCTTATGCGGCACCTTATCAAAGGCCTTTTGAAATTCCAAATACACAACATCCACAGCCTCTCCCTTGTCAATCTTATTAGAGATTACCTCAAAAAATTCCAACAGGTTGGTGAGGCAGGATCTTCCCTTCATGAAACCATGCTGTTTTTTTTTACACTAATAAAGTGCATTACCACCACAAATTGAGTTGGATTGTGGAGTGGAGAGACAGTAAGTATACCCACTCAATTTCCCCTCCCAAAAAAACCCCCAAATATCAAAAAGATTAATGTTTTTCAGAAAGTTTTTGTGTTGTTGGTGTCGCATCAGGAGTAACAATTATTTCATTCTCCTTACCCTTGTGTATGAGGAATGACATTAAACAATTCTGAATCTTGAAATCAGTATCCATCAAGGAATCACACCTTCCAGGCCAGGCTCTCTTCTCACTGTTGCCAGTGGGAAGGAGGTACAGAAGCCTTGGGCCCCACACCACCTGGTTCAGGAAGAGTTAATCCCCTATAACCATCAGGCTCCTGAACCAGCGTGGACAGCTTCACTCACCTCAACACAGAATTGATTCCAGCTTGGCATTTAATACCATTATTCCCTCAAAACTAATCAGTAAACTCCAAGACCCCCCCCCCCCCTTGTGTAAATGGATCCTGGATTTCAAAGGTTAAATTTAATGCCAGAGAAATGTATATAATATACATCCTGAAATGCATTTTCTTCACTTGTAGACCCCAGTCAGTTCAGATTGGCAAAAACATCTCCTCCACAACCTCCATCCATCAGCACAGGAACACCACAGGGATGTGTGTTTAGCCCCCTGCTCTACTCACTTTACACCAATGGTTAAGCACAGCTCCAACCCCATGTACAGGTTTGCTGACGACACCACTGTCATGAGCTGTATCAAAGGTGGTGATGAATCAGCATACCAGAGGGAGATTGAAAACTTGGCTGAGTGGTGTAATAACAACCACCTCTCACTCAATGTCAACAAGACCTAAGGAACTGACTGAAGACTTCAGGAGAGGGAAACTAAAGGTCCATTCACCAGTAACCACAGGAGGATCAGAAATGGAGAGGGTCAATAACTTTAAGATCCTGTTAGTCCTACTGATCAGAACTATCCAGGCTATTAGGAGAAGTGGGTACCATTCAAAGTCTCTTTCCAAAAGGGCACTGGAAGCAGAGTTCAGTATTTTTTTTAAGGCAGTGGTAAATTCTTGATAAGCGAGGGGGCAGTGGTGGAGAGTCAACAGAAAGTTACAATCAGACCTGTGGTCGATGTGGTAAAACGGCAGAGTTGGAGCAGATGGGGTGCCAGCTGCCGCTCCTGCACAAGTGCCTGGAAGGGGAAGCTCAATGACCACAGAGAGCGGAGAAAAACAGAAGGACATCTCAGTAAGCTGGAGAACTCCGCCATGGATGGTGCCAAGGCTGGCTGCAAAGATGGGCATGGGGTTGGCAATGCCATCCCGTAAAAACCCAGAGCTACAGAAACAGCAAAGGCCTCATCCCTGCAAGAGGAAGGATCTTCGACAGGCTACGCCTAGGGACAATTTGAAAGGCTGGCCCACTGCGAACATTGAGGAGGAGGTTCAGGAGCCTGAAGACACACACTCAGCATTTCAGAAACAGCTTCTCCCCCTCTGTCCTCAGATTTCTGAATGGACACGAACACTGTTCTTTTCCTCTCCTTCTGCATTACTAATTTTTATTATACGTTATACACTTACTGTAATTTATAGTTTGTATTATGTGTTGTAACACACAGCTGCTGCAAAACAACAAATTTTGCAACATATGCCAGTGACATTAAACCTGACTCTTAATGCAGGGAAGCTGCTCTCGGCAGCCGATGCCACAGTCGAGGTGACAGGCTCAGGAAGAAGAGGAGTTGGGAAGAGGCTGCTGTGGAGCAACTAGACTGAGGGGCCTCTCGATTTGTAAAGGACCCAAGACACAGGGTTTTAAACAAAATGGGTTTATTTGTTACAGACACAGAATGCTGAACTGCAGCCTGGTTATAGTAGTTACTGACTTCAGAAGAAACAGACCCCAGCTGTGGCCAGCGATCAGGCTTCAATCCTGAAAGCCCTGAGCAGCAGCAGTAAGAGCCGTCCCCTGCATGGACTCAGCAGCAGTAATGGTTCAATGATGAACGTACGCAGCACGCCTGATCGGTCTCCTCAGTGTGAATTTGACGGCTCTTCACTCGGCGGCACAACTAAGTGAACGCCGTCCCACACCGAGCAGGCGAACGAGCCCTCCGCGGTGTGAATCAGCCGGTGCGTCAACAGCTGCGACGACCGGGCGAAGGCCTTCCCGCACAAGGAGCAGGCAAACGGCTTTGCCCCGGTATGAATGCGCCGATGCTTCAGGAGCTGGGACGACTGAACGAACCCCCGTCCGCACTCGGCGCAGGTGAACGGCCTCTCGCCGGTGTGAATGCGCTGGTGTATCAGCAGGTTGGACGAGCGGGCGAATCGCTTCCCGCAGATGGAGCAGGGGAACGGCTTCTCCCCCGTGTGGACTTGCTGGTGGATCAGCAGCTCCGAGGAGCGGCTGTATCCCTTCCCGCACTCGGAGCAGGTGAACGGCCTCTCCCCGGTGTGGATTTGCTGGTGGATCAGCAGGCTCGACGACCGAGCGAATCTCTTCCCGCACTCAGGGCAGCTGAACGGCCGCTCCCCGGTGTGGACACGCTGGTGTGTCATCAGGCTGGACGATTGGGTGAATCTCTCACCACACTCAGTGCAGGCAAACGGCCTTTCTCCGGTGTGAACCCGCTGGTGCCTCACCAGGTGGGAAGACTGCGTGAAGCCCCTCCCGCACTCGGTGCAGGTGAACAGCCTCTCCCCAGTGTGGAACTGCTGGTGCCGCATCAGGCTCGATGAGCGGGTGAACTTCTTCCCACAGTCAGGGCAGGCGAACAGCCTCTCCCCAGTGTGCACTGTCTGGTGCGTCAGCAGGTGGGACGACCGTGCGAACCCCTTCCCGCATTCTGAGCAGGCGAACAGCTTCCCCCCAGTGTGGCCTCGCTGGGGCATCATCTTACTTGGCGAGCCGCCTCCAGCTCTCAGTGAGGCTGGACGGTCTCTCCGCGGAGTGGACGACTGAGTGAATCCCCTTCCCACACCGGAGGCAGTTGGGTGTCCGATCTCCAGTGAGGACCTGCTGGTGTCTCCTCAGGGTTTGGCATCAATGAATTTCCAACAGGCGCACGAGACACTGACCTTCATTTTTGGCAAAAAGCAATGACGCGAGATTCCAGCTGGACAGGAAATCTTCACAACAATCAACACCAATACACACTTTTCTCATGGAAATACTTGCTCCCCTTTCAAATTCGTGAAGAAAAGACACATAGCTTCCCGCCAGAGTGGTTCATCAAAAGGTAACGTGCATGTTTGTGTTTTCCATGGAGAGATGGTGGCGCTCCCTCCTCAGGCTGAGGTTCCTGCCACAGTCGGGGCACTTGAACACTCTCACGGCTGCACAGACCACCCCGTGGATTGTGACCTTTTCTCAGAAATGAAACAGACGAGCATCTTCCCTTCCGTATCAAAGGTCAACAACAGTCAGGTGGGGATGAACCCACAGTGCAGCTCCGATGTGATGTGTTCGAGAGCGGTCCATTCACAAATCCTCTGCTTGTTCTACCCTGTTAAAGGAGTTTACAGAAAACTTCAGTAAGTATGTGATAGTATCTCAGATCAGATAACTTTAGTCTCTGAGGTGAGGCTCAACCCAAACTGCCAGAATAGTTCCTCACCTTCCAACTGAGCACATTTCAGACACCTGGACTGATATCCTTAACCTCTCTAACTTTCTTCTGACTGACGGGGCCATTGCTACCATTTGTCCCTGCAAGGAAAGAGTGAAACTTGATTCCTCCTTGGGATATGCTAAAACACGTAACACCAGACGGAAGCTTGTAAGGAGCTTGTTAGTCTGGGACGTGGAACTGTTTTGAGACAGTGCACAGGAATGTTTTGAGAACAGTGTGAGCAGCAGTCGACAGTCTTGAGAGTAAAGAATGGCAAGAACATGTTTGCCTACTAAAGGACGGGGTAAATTTTATGAGAGGGACGATGAAAGGTTGGAAAAGGGGCAATTTCTTTGTGCAGGTGGCAATCTTCTGTTAGGTGGCAAAATTCCAGTGCACGGAGTTGGAGATGGAGACAAGGAGAGAGAGAGGAAGAAAGAGAGAGGAAGAAAGACAGAGAAAGGAGACAGAAAGGGGGGGGAGAGAGAGAGAAACAAGGGGAAAGGGAGGATGAGGAGAGAGGCACGGAGAGACGGGGAGGAGGGATGGGGGAAGGGTCGGTGGGAGGGACATGGGGATGGGAGGGACTCAGGTGGGGGGGGCACAGATGGGAGAACAAGGTGTGGAGAGACAGAGATACAATGGGATACAATCGCTGCTGCCATCAGGAAGATGTACAGGAGCCTCAGGACCCTCACCACCAGGCTCAGGAACAGTTATCACCCCTCAAACATCAGGGTCCTGAACCAGAAGGCTTCACTCACCCCAACTCTGAACTGATTCCACAACCTATGGGCTCACTCTTAAGGACTCTACAGCTCATGTTCCCAATATTTAAGGCTTATTTATTATTAGTTTTTTTTGTATTTGCACAGTTTGTTGACATTTGTGTTGGTCGGTTGTCCATCTTTGTCACGTGTGGTATTGCAATGAGTCTGTGTTTCTTTGTGTTTGCTGTGAATGCCCGCAAGCAAACGAATCCCAGGGTTGTATACGGTGACATATCTGTACTTTGACAATCAACTTACTTTGAACTTTTAATCATATTTTCTGTATTTTATTCTGTATATAACTGTAATAATTTCTTGTAACCTTTATCGAGCGTACAGTGCCTCCTTTGTTGGCAGACACCTCTTGCTGCTGAATCAGAAAGGAACAATGAACAGACTGTAAAATAGTTTTATTACAATCTCTCTGTGCTTTGGCCTAGTTTTTCTCTCTCAGCTGACACACTTCACCTGCTGCTGACATAACACAGTCGAAGTCTGTGCCTCTCACTGCCACAGGAACCCATTAGGTCTCAGCGAATAACACCGACTCCTTTAACTCCACCCTTCTGTCTCTGGCACCGACATTTCATCTGTTTTCCATCTCTCCCAATTCTGACAAGGCCTCCCAGACCCAAAGCATTAACTCGTTCCCTTTACACAGATGCCAACTCACAACACTAAATAGACCATAAGACCCAACATATCGGAGCAGAATTAGGCCATTTCATTTTGGCTGATCCATTTCCCCCCTCAACCCCAATATCCTGCCTTCTCTCCATATCCATTCGTACCCTGACCAATCAAGAATCTATCAACCTCTGCCTTAAATATACCCAATGACTTGGACTCCACAGCCATCATAACTCTCTAGCTAAAGAAAGTCCTCCTCTTCTCCAATCTAAAAGGACTTCCCTCATTTCTGATGTTCTGTCCTCTGGTCTTAGACTCTCCCACCACAGGAAAGATCCTCTCCATATCCAATCGACTGAGGTATTTCAACATTTAATAGGTTTCAATTAGGTCACCCCTCATTCTTCTGATTTCCATGAGTAGAGACCCCATAAGCCATCAAATGCTCTTTGTATGACGAGCCTTTCAATCCCAGAATCATTTTCGTGAACCTCCTTTGAACCCTCTCCAGTTCCAGCACATCTTTTCTTCAATAAGGGGTCCAAAACTGCCCACAATACTCCAAATGAGGCTTCCCCAGAGCTTTATAAAGCCTCAACATTACATCCTTGTTCTTATATTCTCATCCTCACACCAACTCAACCTGCAAACTAACTTTTAGGGAATACTGCACAAGGACTCCAAATCCCGTAGTGCCTCTGATTTTTGAATTTTCCTCCACACTTTCCTTTTTTCTACCAAAGTGCACAACCACACACTTCCTGACACTGTATTCCATTTGCCACTTCTTTGCCCATTCTCCTAATCTAAGTCCTTCCCTAGCCCCTCTATTTCCTCAAAACTACCTGCCCCTCCACCTATCAGCCGCAACTCAGTGATGCCCACAATCTCTTAGCTGTGCTACAAGAACATCCGTATACTGCATGCATTCAAACACAACATCTTCAGGCCTACACTCATCACCCTTTTTCATTTTGCCCCCATGTTTAACTCCTCCCACTGACTGTAATTTTACCCTTTCATCTGCCTGTCCTTCCTCAGTCTCACTACATTTGGATAGGTACTGCCCCAACCTCACTCCTGTTCCCATTCCCCTGCTAAATTATTCTGAATCCTCCCCAACAGTTTTAGCACACATGCCCGCAAAGATATTGACTCCCTTTAATTCAAGTGTAACCTGTCCATTTTGTACAGGTCATATATTTCCTAGAAGCGATTTCAATGATCAGAAATCTGAATCCCTGCCCCAATTCCTCAGCCACTCATGCATTTGCCAAATCATCCTATTACTGTCACTGGTGCGTGGCACACGCCACAATCCAGAGATTGCTGCCACTGAGCTCCGATTTTCAGCTTTCTACCTAACTCCCTATTAGGGTGATCGGAGGTGGAGAGGCTACGTAACTTTAAATTCCCTGGTGTAATATCAGAGAATCTGTCCTGGGATCAGTACGTAAAAAGAGCACAAGACCACCTCTACTTTCTTAGGAGTTTGCGCAGATTTGGCATGACATCTAAAAGTTTGACAAACTTCCACAGATGCACACGGGCGAGTATCTCACTGACTGAATCACGGCCCGGTAGGGAAACATCACTGCCCAGGAGTGGAAGAACCTACAAAGTGTGGCGGGAACAGCTCAGTCTATCACAGGCAAAGCCCTCCCCATTGAACAGATTCAAAGGAGCGCTGTCACAGGAAAGCAGCATCCATCATGGAGGACCCCCAACATCCAGGCCATTCTCTCTTCTCACTGCTGCCATCGGGAAGAAGGTACAGGAGCCTCAGGTCCCACGCCCCTAGGATCAGGAATATTTATTGCCCTGCAACCATCAGGCTCCTGAACCGGTTTGGATAACTTAGCTTTTAGATACAACACTGAGTCATGTCATCTGCAGAAATGTTCTGATGACTCAGCAACAGTCGGGTGTATGAAGGGAGGATGGGAGGATGGGAGGATGAACACAGGGCCCTGGTGGAGGACTTCATCAAATGGTGCAAGCTGAATCATCTGCAGCTCAACATCAGTAAGACAAAGGAGGTGGTGATGGATTTTAGGAAGACACATCCTGCACTGCTCCCTGTTACTATTGATGGTGAGGAGCTGGGGGTGCACCTGGATGACAGACTTGAGTGGAACACCAACACAGAGGCTGTGTACAAGAAGGGCCAGAGTTGCCTCTACTTCCTGAGGAGACTGAGGTCCTTTTGAGTATGCAGGCCTCTCTTTCACGTGCTCTACCAGTCTGTTGTCACCAGGACAATCTTCTATGTGGTGGTGTGCTGGGGCAACGGTATCGGTATCAACACGGGTGATGCCAGCAGGCACAAGAAACCGATTAGAAAGGCTGGGTCTGTTGTAGGACTCAAAATGGACACACTGGAGGCTGTGGTAGAACAAAGGGCCCGATGGAAAATCCTGGCAATTCTGGACAATGTTTCTCACCCTCGGCATGCCATCTTGGCTGAACAGAGGAGCACTTTTAGTAACGGACTAAGACAACTACGCTGCTTCAAAGAGCGCTATGTGAGCTCATTCTTACCCTCAGCCATTAGGCTATATAACAAGTCAACCTATAGCTGGGGAAGTGATGACCCTCCCCTGTTTGAGTTAACTTAATCTTCATTCTGTCTTACTTCTCTTCTAACATTTGTATATCTGTGACACCGTAATTTCCTTTGGGATCGATAAAGTATCTATCCATCTTAACTCACCTCAACTCTGAAATATTCCACACCCTATGGACTCACTTCCAAGGACTCCACAACTCATGTTCTCAGTATTATTTATTAATTAATGTATTTATTAATTTATTGTACTTGCACGATTTGTCTTCTTTTGCACATTGTTTGCGAGCAATTTTTCATTGATTCTATTGTATTTCTTTTCCCTACTGTGAATGCCTGCAAGAAAATGGAATCTCAGGGTAGTAAATGCTGACATCTACATACTTTGATAATAAATTACAGTACTTCAAACTTCGAGATGAGTTTGGGAGAGGGGAAGAGGTTTGGGGTTCGATGTTCTAGCTGCTGTCTTCCAGGTGAGCGATATGTTACTCTTTTGTGGAAGGGAGGGGGTTGGCAGTTTGGGGTTTGTGAGGTTTTGTTTTTTTTTGTGTTGGGAGGGAAGATGATGTCATTCCTTTTCAACTACTTCCTGTTGTTTCTTTGTGTTGTGGCTATCTGGAGAAGATGAATCTCGGAGTTGCATTCTGCATTCACACTTTAGTAATAAAATGAACCTCTGCACCTTTGAAAAGTGAGCGCGTGCAGCAGAACGCAGAGAGTGGAGGTTACTTCAAATAGGAAAAGTCACTGTTCATACCTTTAGCAGGATTTGAAATATTATCCATCCAATTTGCACTTAGCCTCGCCAAAGCATTGGAGAAAGACAGTGGAGGTCGGTGGGGGAGTGGGATGGGGAGTGAAAATGACGCTCAACCAAAAGCTCAAGGTGGCCTTTACAAACACAGGTGCCTTGCAAAACAGTTTCAGTTTTTACCAGTGCAGAAGAGGCTACATTGCCAGCACTGAATACAGTAGACCAGGATGGAAGAGGTACAGCTGAACTTCTGGAAGGGACTTTAGGTGACCGTTTCACAGAGCAAGCCTCTCTCCCACTCTGCATCCAACTACATCCTGGCAATCTTTGCTCTTCCCTCTTAACCTCCGTGCAGAAATAACCCAAAACCTTGACTTATGCTATTTGACTCCCCAGATTCGTGTGTAAATGCACAAAGCGCACTTACTAAACTTGCTGAAGATACTAACATAGCGGGTACTGTACACAGTGAGGAAAGTTACGAGAAATTACAGGGGAATCCTAATCACTGAGGATTGGCGAATGGCTTTCCATCACAATAAACCCACAGTATTGCATTTTGGAAGATCAGACCAGGGTAGGACTGACACAGTGAATATTTGGGACCTAGGAAGTGTCATGGAACAGAGGGACCAGGGAGTGCAAAGTGCACAATTTACAGAAAGCAACATCTCGGGTAGACAGGGTGGTGAAGGTGGTGTTTGGCACATTGGCCTTCATCAGTTAGGGCAATTAGTATAGTGTTTAGAGATTATGATGCTGATGAGGCCTCACTTTAAGAGTATTGTGTACAGTTTTGGTCACCCTGTTACAGGAAAGATTTTACTAAACTAGAAAAAGTGCCTGCAGCACCCAGGGCATGTCCTTTTCTCACTGTTACCATCAGGCAGAAGGTACGGAAGCCTAAAGGCACACACTCAGCGATTCAGGAACAGCTTCTTCCCCTCTGCCATTCCTAAATGGACATTGAACCTGTGAAAACCACCTCACTTTTTTAATACATATTATTTCTTTTTCCATAATTTTTAATTTGTCCAATATGTGTATACTGCAATTGATTTATTCATTTTTTTTCTTCTTCCTCTATATTATGCATTGCATTGAACTGCTGCGCTAAGTTAACAAATTTCATGATACATGAAGGTGATAATAAACCAGATTCTGAAAGAATGCACAACCCATTGACCAGGATATTGTCTAGGCTTGGATGTCTAAATTATAAGGGAAAGACTGGGATTGTATTCTTTGGACGATCAGGTGTGGCTTGACATTGGCCTTTAAGATTATGAGGAGAACAGTCAGAGTGAAATCACAGAGACTTTAACCTGGGAAAAGGACGCTAAAGACAAGAGACCATAGCTTTATGACCTGAGGAAAAATATTTAAGAAGGACATTAGGGGAGCTGTTTCTTGCAATGGGTGGTGAGTATTTGGAACGACCTACCTGAAATAGTGGCTGGGACAGACACATTAGCAACGTTAATGTCCATTCAGATAGAAAAAAATTGGAAGGCTATGGGTCAAATGTGAACAAATAGGTCTGATAGTATGTGCAGACAATTTCTAGACTCTTTGACGCCATGAAATGCTGAATTCTTCCAGCGTCGTGTTATTTTTTAATCCCAGATTCCAGTATCGGCAATTCTTTAGTTCACACATTCACCCATTTATGTTCCTAAGCGCCCAACCGATCGCCCATGGCTGCCTCTTTACCCATAACACCCCACGAACAAGAAACCGATCTATCCACCACACACTCCAAGAAACGCGCATGCGCCTTGTGGTCTCTGGGCCCAGATGGTGTCAGCACATTCGGTCAGCAGGCGGACCGAAGGCTGAAGGGAGTGTGGGAGGGCCGGGATTGTGCCAGTGTGTATATCCGAAGGCCGCACTGATTTTTCCACACCACAGACTGCTCCAGGACGGACCCCAATGCTAATAATCTGCCGCCCGCGTCCCGTTCCTACCTGCCGCCGACTCCGCCCGAGCTTTTGTCCACTCAGCGCACGAGCCCCTTTCCGGCACGACTTCCGGTTTTCGGCGCCTGCGCACTCGGCTCGCATTGTCACCGACGGCGCATTCGGACGCAGACGTGTTGACAGTGTCTGAAAGCACAAAACAGTCAGTGTTTTCTGTGGAGAACTCGGTCGCTAATCTAACACAGCAAAGTACTTGTGAAAACCAAAACATGAGCTGGAAATTAGAAATAAAAGAACAGAAAATGTTGCAAACACTCATTAGGACAAACGACCCTTATGCAGCATAGGTGGAACGCGATGGGGAGATAAGACAATCTTCCACGCCACCAGCGACCTTCATATCATCTGCAAACTTATTAACACCCCCCCCCCCCTTCCTTCCACTTCCTCACCTAAGGCATTTATAGAAGCCACAAGAGCTGGGGGGGAGGGTGGTGTCACAGAACAGATCCCTGTGGGAATACCACTGGTCATAAACCTCCAGACAGAATATACCCCATCTATAAGCAGCCTCTGCCTACTGTGGGCAAGCCAGTTCAGAATCCACACGAGCAAGTTAACCCGGATCCCACACCTCCTCACTTTATGAAAAATCCTAAAAAGTGGGAACCTTGTTGAACACCTTCCCGAGTTCAAAGTTCAAAGTAAATTTATTATCAAAGTACATAATATGTCACCATATACACCCCAGAGATTCATTTTCTTGTGAGCATTCACAATAAACACAAGGGTCACAATAGAAACAGTGAAAGATTGTACCCAATAGGGCAGACAACAACCAGTGTGCAAATAAAACTCTGCAAATACAAAAAGAAAGAAAAGGAAAAAATAAAGAATAAATATCGAGAACATGAGATGAATGTGCTTGATGAAACGGCTCCCCAAACTATGTTGGGTCTCACTGATGTAGAAGAGGCCGCACCAGGGAGCACCCAATACAGCAGACGACCCCGACAGACTCACAGGTGAAGTGTTGCCTCACCTGGAAAGACTGCTTGGGACCCTGAATGGTGGCGTGGGAGGAGGGGCAGGTGTGGCACTTGTTCTGCTTACAGGGACAAGCACCAGGAGAGAGATCATTGAGGAGGGACAAGCAGATTCGTGAATCATGGAAAGATCCCTGATTATTATTCATGGAAATAATCAACTCTGTAACTTTGCTGACTTTGAGTGAGAAGTTGTTGTGACACCATTCAACCAGACTTTCATTCTCACTCCTTCACATTGACCCCTCACTATCTTTGATTTGGTCAGCAACAGCAGCATTTCATCTGCTTATCAGTCTAATTCAAGATTGTTTAATGACATTTCCTGTGCACAAGTGTAAAGGAGAGTGAAGTAATAGTGACTCTAATGTGATGCAGCACAAAAAAAATCCACAAAAAACAAAGACCCAATAATAATTTTTAAAAATTACAATAACTATAAATACCTAAGATAGCTTATGTACACACACACCCCACCTCTCCCAGAAGTTCCGGGAGTTTCCTGCATATTGATAGCGGCTCCCTGACACTCGCAAATTATATACAATATCCCGGAAATCAATTTTTTTGAGGGGGGGGGGTGGAAGAGGGAGAGAAAATCCTGATTGGTCTGTCTTTGTGCTAAGTAGACCTATCAGTTTTCTCTGTGGGTGGGCTTTACAGTCGACCTCTTTCTCCCTTTCATCCTCCATCAGTTCAGTTTAGTGTCCTGCAGCGTCATGGCAGAGTGTTCCAAAATATATATATAAAACTTACTTCACCCCAGACTACACTAAAGTGTACCCCTGCCCTATTGCCTGCGGTGTGTTAAATGACTGTAAAAGACATGTTGAGGTGAGTTTAACAGGCGTCATTCGTTCATTAGCAGAGCTAATATTATTTAAACTAGCTGGCTAGCTGCTGAGGAGCTACTCTATTGATCTCCTACGTGATGAGGCCAAACTCCCTGTACTTGCTTAAAGTTGTAATAGAATAAAAAAATGACTCCATGATAATGTAAGTACATATTTTACATTAAGGTCACATTTTCTGCATAAGACAATATAGTAAGGATACCCCTTATGCTTTTATTTCTTTTAGGGACCTTGAAGGACTGGTGCCAAACTACAAAAGTTGGTTTCATCCTTCAGCTTCCTGCTCCTTCACCACCTTCTCATTTGGCTTCTGCCCCTCTCCCCTCCCCAAGCCCTGGTGAAAGGTTTCAGCCCAAGACATCGACTGTACATTTCCCTCCACAGATGCAGCTTAACATGCTGGGTTCCTCCAGCATTTCATGTGCTTTAGAAACACACATTCACACCCACAATTGCCTCTATGTTGACCTGCTTGTTCCCCAAGGCCCAGTGGTGATTTCCTCTTTCTATAAGGAGATCCGATTCCTGTTTGAAAGCGGCCATTAAATCTGCATTTCCAGATCAGAGCAGCTCACTGTTGTTGTAACGTGATGGTCAGGGGAGAGCAGCTGAGGGCCAGAGTATGAACGGAACGCAGAGCCAACTGGAGGAAATGGGGGACACGGAAATTTAGCGAGATGAAGAGCCTATTGGGGGGAGATGGTAAGGAACATGTGATCAGTTTGATACACAATGCTGATCAGAACTATCCAGGGTATTAGATGTGGGTGCCATTCAAAGTCTCTTTCCAAAAGGAAACTGGAAGCAGAGTTCAGTATTTTTTTAAGGCAGTGGTAGATTCTTGATAAGCGAGGGGGCAGTGGTGGAGAGTCACCAGAAAGTTACAATCAGACCGTGATCGATGTGGTAAAACGGCAGAGTTGGAGCGGATGGGGTGCCAGCTGCCGCTCCTGCACAAGTGCCTGGAAGGGGAAGCTCAATGACCACGGAGAGGAGAGAAAAACAGAAGGACGTCTCAGTAAGCTGGAGAACTCCGCCATGGATGGTGCCAAGGCTGGCCGCAAAGATGGGCATGGGGTTGGCAATGCCATCCCGTAAAAACCCAGAGCTACAGAAACAGCAAAGGCCTCATCCCTGCAAGAGGAAGGATCTTCGACAGGCTACGCCTGGGGTCAATTTGAAAGGCTGGCCCACTGCGAACATTGAGGAGGAGGTTCAGGAGCCTGAAGACACACACTCAGCATTTCAGGAACAGCTTCTCCCCCTCTGTCCTCAGATTTCTGAATGGACATGAACACTGTTCTTTTCCTCTCCTTCTGCATTACTAATTTTTATTATACGTTATACACTTACTGTAATTTATAGTTTGTATTATGTGTTGTAACACACAGCTGCTGCAAAACAACAAATTTTGCAACATATGCCAGTGACATTAAACCTGACTCTTAATGCAGGGAAGCTGCTCTCGGCAGCCGATGCCACAGTCGAGGTGACAGGCTCAGGAAGAAGAGGAGTTGGGAAGAGGCTGCTGTGGAGCAACTAGACTGAGGGGCCTCTCGATTTGTAAAGGACCCAAGACACAGGGTTTTAAACAAAACGGGTTTATTTGTTACAGACACAGAATGCTGAACTGCAGCCTGGTTATAGTAGTTACTGACTTCAGAAGAAACAGATCCCAGCTGTGGCCAGCGATCAGGCTTCAATCCTGAAAGCCCTGAGCAGCAGCAGTAAGAGCCGTCCCCTGCATGGACTCAGCAGCAGTAATGGTTCAATGATGAACGTACGCAGTATGCCTGATCGGTCTCTCCAGTGTGAATTTGACGGCTCTTCGCTCGGCGGCACAACTAGGCGAACGAGCCCTCCGCGGTGTGAATCAGCCGGTGCGTCAGCAGCTGCGACGAGCGGGCGAAGGCCTTCCCGCACAAGGATCAGGTGAATGGCTTTGTCCCGGTGTGAACGCGCTGATGCTTCAGGAGATGGGCCGACTGAACGAACCCTCGTCCGCACTCGGCGCAGGTGAACGGCCTCTCGCCGGTGTGAATGCGCTGGTGTATCAGCAGGTTGGACGAGTGGGTGAACCGCTTCCCGCAGATGGAGCAGGGGAACGGCTTCTCCCCAGTGTGGACTTGCTGGTGGATCAGCAGCTCCGAGGAGCGGCTGTACCCCTTCCCGCACTCGGAGCAGGTGAACGGCCTCTCCCCGGTGTGGATTTGCTGGTGGATCAGCAGGCTCGACGACCGAGCGTATCGCTTCCCGCATTCAGGGCAGCTGAACGGCCGCACCCCGGTGTGGACACGCTGATGCGTCATCAGGCTGGACGATTGGGTGAATCTCTCACCACACTCAGTGCAGGCAAACGGCCTTTCTCCGGTGTGAACCCGCTGGTGCCTCACCAAGTCGGATGACTGCGTAAAGCCCCTCCCGCATTCTGTGCAGGTGAACAGCCTCTCCCCAGTGTGGAACTGCTGGTGCCGCATCAGGCTCGATGAGCGGTTGAACTTCTTCCCACAGTCAGGGCAGGCGAACTGCCTCTCCCCAGTGTGCACTGTCTGGTGCGTCAGCAGGTGGGATGACCGTGCGAACCCCTTCCCGCATTCTGAGCAGGCGAACAGCTTCCCCCCAGCGTGGCCTCGCTGGGGCATCATCTTACTTGGCAAGCCCCCTCCCGCTCTCAGTGAGGCTGGACGGTCTCTCCGCGGAGTGGACGACTGAGTGAATCCCTTTCCCACACCGGAGGCAGTTGGGTGTCCGATCTCCAGTGAGGACCTGCTGGTGTCTCCTCAGGGTTTGGCATCAATGAATTTCCAACAGGCGCATGAGACACTGACCTTCATTTCCGGCAAAAAGCAATGACGCGAGATTCCAGCTGGACAGGAAATCTTCACAACAATCCACACCAATACACACTTTTCTCATGGAAATACTTGCTCCCCTTTCAAATTCGTGAAGAAAAGACACATAGCTTCCCGCCAGAGTGGTTCATCAAAAGGTAACGTGCATGTTTGTGTTTTCCATGGAGAGATGGTGGCGCTCCCTCCTCAGGCTGAGGTTCCTGCCACAGTCGGGGCACTTGAACACTCTCACGGCTGCACAGACCACCCCGTGGATTGTGACCTTTTCTCAGAAATGAAACAGACGAGCATCTTCCCTTCCGTATCAAAGGTCAACGACAGTCAGATGGGGATGAACCCACAGTGCAGCTCCGATGTGATGTGTTCGAGAGCGGTCCATTCACAAATCCTCTGCTTGTTCTACCCTGTTAAAGGAGTTTACAGAAAACTTCAGTAAGTATGTGATAGTATCTCAGATCAGATAACTTTAGTCTCTGAGGTGAGGCTCAACCCAAACTGCCAGAATAGTTCCTCACCTTCCAACTGAGCACATTTCAGACACCTGGACTGATATCCTTAACCTCTCTAACTTTCTTCTGACTGACGGGGCCATTGCTACCATTTGTCCCTGCAAGGAAAGAGTGAAACTTGATTCCTCCTTGGGATATGCTAAAACACGTAACACCAGACGGAAGCTTGTAAGGAGCTTGTTAGTCTGGGACGTGGAACTGTTTTGAGACAGTGCACAGGAATGTTTTGAGAACAGTGTGAGCAGCAGTCGACAGTCTTGAGAGTAAAGAATGGCAAGAACATGTTTGTCTACAAAAGGACGGGGGTAAATTTTATGAGAGGGACGATGAAAGGTTGGAAAAGGGGCAATTTCTTTGTGCAGGTGGCAATCTTCTGTTAGGTGGCAAAATTCCAGTGCACGGAGTTGGAGATGGAGACAAGGAGAGAGAGAGGAAGAAAGACAGTGAAAGGAGACAGAAAGGGGGGGGGAGAGAGAGAGAGAAACAAGGGGAAAGGGAGGATGAGGAGAGAGGCACGGAGAGACGGGGAGGAGGGATGGGGGAAGGGTCGGTGGGAGGGACTCAGGTGGGGGGGCACAGATGGGAGAACAAGGTGTGGAGAGACAGAGATACAATGGGATACAATCGCTGCTGCCATCAGGAAGATGCACAGGAGCCTCAGGACCCTCACCACCAGGCTCAGGAACATTTATCACCCCTCAAACATCAGGGTCCTGAACCAGAAGGCTTCACTCACCCCAACTCTGAACTGATTCCACAACCTATGGGCTCACTCTTAAGGACTCTACAGCTCATGTTCCCAATATTTAAGGCTTATTTATTATTAGTTTTTTTTGTATTTGCACAGTTTGTTGACACTTGTGTTGGTCGGTTGTCCATCTTTGTCACGTGTGGTATTGCAATGAGTCTGTGTTTCTTTGTGTTTGCTGTGAATGCCCGCAAGCAAACAAATCCCAGGGTTGTATACGGTGACATATCTGTACTTTGACAATCAACTTACTTTGAACTTTTAATCATATTTTCTGTATTTTATTCTGTATATAACTGTAATAATTTCTTGTAACCTTTATCGAGCGTACAGTGCCTCCTTTGTTGGCAGACATCGATTTTTGAATTTTCCTCCACGCTTTCATTTCTTCTACCAAAGTGCACAACCACACACTTCCTGACACTGTATTCCATTTGCCACTTCTTTGCCCATTCTCCCAATCTGTCTAAGTCCTTCCTTAGCCCCTCTATTTCCTCAAAACTACCTGCCCCTCCACCTATTAGCCGCAACTCAGTGATGCCCACAATCTCTTAGCTGTGCTACAAGAACATCCGTATACTGCATGCATTCAAACACAACATCTTCAGGCCTACACTCATCACCCTTTTTCATTTTGCCCCCATGTTTAACTCCTCCCACTGACTGTAATGTTGCCCTTTCACCTGCCTGTCCTTCCTCACAGTCTGACTACATTTGGATAGGTACTGCCCCAACCTCACTCCTGTTCCCATTCCCCTGCTAAATTATTCTGAATCCTCCCCAACAGTTTTAGCACACATGCCCGCAAGGATATTGGCTCCCTTTAATTCAAGTGTAACCTGTCCATTTTGTACAGGTCATATATTTCCTAGAAGCGATTCCAATGATCAGAAATCTGAATCCCTGCCCCAATTTCTCAGCCACTCATGCATTTGCCAAATCATCCTATTACTGTCACTGGTGCGTGGCACACGCCACAATCCAGAGATTGCTGCCACTGAGCTCCGATTTTCAGCTTTCTACCCAACTCCCTATTAGGGTGATCGGAGGTGGAGAGGCTACGTAACTTTAAATTCCCTGGTGTAATATCAGAGAATCTGTCCTGGGATCAGTACGTAAAAAGAGCACAAGACCACCTCTACTTTCTTGGGAGTTTGCGCAGATTCGGCATGACATCTAAAAGTTTGACAAACTTCCACAGATGCACACGGGCGAGTATCCTCACTGACTGAATCACGGCCCGGTAGGGAAACATCACTGCCCAGGAGTGGAAGAACCTACAAAGTGTGGCGGGAACAGCCCAGTCTATTGTCACCAGTACAATCTTCTATGCGGTGGTGTGCTGGGGCAAGAGTATCAACACGGGTGACGCCAACAGACTCAATAAACCAATTAGAAAGGCTGGGTCTGTTGTAGGACTCAAACTGGACACACTGGAGGCTGTGGTAGAACAAAGGGCCCGATGGAAAATCCTGGCAATTCTGGACAATGTTTCTCACCCTCTGCATGCCACCTTGGCTGAACAGAGGAGCACTTTCAGTAACGGACTAAGACAACTACGCTGCTTCAAAGAGCGCTATGTGAACTCATTCTTACCCTCAGCCATTAGGCTCTATAACAAGTCAACCTATAGCCGGGGAAGCGATGACCCTCTCCTGTTCCAGTTAACTTAATTTTTATTCCGTCTTACTTCTCTTCTAATGTTTGTATATCTGTGCACTTGTAATGCTACTTTGACTTGTAATTTCCTTTGGGATCGATAAAGTATCTATCCATCTTAACTCACCTCAACTCTGAAATATTCCACACCCTATGGACTCACTTCCAAGGACTCCACAACTCATGTTCTCAGTATTATTTATTAATTAATGTATTTATTAATTTATTGTACTTGCACGATTTGTCTTCTTTTGCACATTGGTTGTTTGCGAGCAATTTTTCATTGATTCTATTGTATTTCTTTTCCCTACTGTGAATGCCTGCAAGAAAATGGAATCTCAGGGTAGTAAATGCTGACATCTACATACTTTGATAATAAATTACAGTACTTCAAACTTCGAGGTGAGTTTGGGAGAGGGGAAGAGGTTTGGGGTTCGATGTTCTAGCTGCTGTCTTCCAGGTGAGCGATATGTTACTCTTTTGTGGAAGGGAGGGGGTTGGCAGTTTGGGGTTTGTGAGGTTTTGTTTTTTTTTGTGTTGGGGGGGAAGATGATGTCATTTCTTTTCAACTACTTCCTGTTGTTTCTTTGTGTTGTGGCTATCTGGAGAAGATGAATCTCGGAGTTGCATTTTGCATTCACACTTTAGTAATAAAATGAACCTCTGCACCTTTGAAAAGTGAGAGCGTGCAGCAGAACGCAGAGAGTGGAGGGTACTTCAAATAGGAAAAGTCACTGTTCATACCTTTGGCAGGATTTGAAATATTATCCATCCAATTTGCACTTAGCCTCGCCAAAGCATTGGAGAAAGACAGTGGGGGTCGGTGGGGGAGTGGGATGGGCAGTGAAAATGACACTCAACCAAAAGCTCAAGGTGGCCTTTACAAACACAGGGGCCTTGCAAAACAGTTTCAGTTTTTACCAGTGCAGAAGAGGCTACATTGCCAGCACTGAATACAGTAGACCAGGATGGAAGAGGTACAGCTGAACTTCTGGAAGGGACTTTAGGCGACCATTTCACAGAGCAACCCTCTCTCCCACTCTGCATCCTGGCAATCTTTGCTCTTCCCTCTTAACCTCCGTGCAGAAATAACCCAAAACCTTGACTTATGCTATTTGACTCCCCAGATTCGTGTGTAAATGCACAAAGCGCATTTACTAAACTTGCGGAAGATACTAACATAGCGGGTACTGCACACAGTGAGGAAGGTTACGAGAAATTACAGGGGAATCCTAATCACTGAGGATTGGCGAATGGCTTTCCATCACAATAAACGCAAGGTATTACATTTTGGAAGATCAGACCAGGGTAGGACTGACACAGTGAATATTTGGGACCTAGGGAGTGTCATGGAACAGAGGGACCAGGGAGTGCAAAGTGCACAATTTACAGAAAGCAACATCTCGGGTAGACAGGGTGGTGAAGGTGGTGTTTGGCACATTGGCCTTCATCGGTTAGGGCAATTAGTATAGTGTTTAGAAATTATGATGCTGATGAGGCCTCACTTTAAGAGTATTGTGTACAGTTTTGGTCACCCTGTTACAGGAAAGATTTTACTAAACTAGAAAAAGTGCCTGCAGCACCCAGGGCATGTCCTTTTCTCACTGTTACCATCAGGCAGAAGGTACGGAAGCCTAAAGGCACACACTCAGCGATTCAGGAACAGCTTCTTCCCCTCTGCCATATGATTCCTAAATGGACATTGAACCCGTGAAAACTACCTCACTTTTTTAATACATATTATTTCTTTTTCCATAATTTTTAATCTGTCCAATATGTGTATACTGCAATTGATTTATTCACTTCTTTCTTCTTCTATATTATGCATTGCATTGAACTGCTACTGCTAAGTTAACAAATTTTGTGATACATGATGGTGATAATAAACCTAATTCTGAAAGAACACACAACCCATTGACCAGGATATTGTCTAGGCTTGGACGTCTAAATTACAAGGGAAAGACTAGGATTGTATTCTCTGGATAATCAGGTGTGGCTTGACATTGGCCTATAAGATAATGATTACAGACAGAGTGAAATCACAGAGACTTTAACCTGGGAAACGGATGCTGAAGACAAGAGACCATAGCTTTATGATCAGAGGCAAAATATTTAAGAAGGACATTAGAGCAGCTGCTTCTTGCAATGGGTGGTGAGTATTTGGAACGACCTACCTGAAATAGTGGCTGGGACAGACACATTAGCAATGTTAATGTCCATCCAGATAGAAGAAATTTGGAAGGCTATGGGTCAATCGGGAACACACAGGACTGGCTCACTACACAACACTGATAGTATGTGCAGAGACAATTTCTAGACTCTTTGACGCTATGAAATGCTGAGTTCTTCCAGTGTCGTGTTATTTTTTAATCCCAGATTCCAGTATCGGCAATTCTTTAGTTCACGCATTCACCCATTTATGTTCCTGGGGCCATGGCTGCCTCTTTACCCATAACACCCCACGAACAAGAAACCGATCTATCCACCACACACTCCAAGAAACGCGCATGCGCCTTGTGGTCTCTGGGCCCAGATGGTGTCAGCACATTCGGTCAGCAGGCAGACCGAAGGCTGAAGGGAGTGTGGGAGGGCCGGGATTGTGCCAGTGTGTATATCCGAAGGCCGCACTGATTTTTCCACACCACAGACTGCTCCAGGACGGACCCCAATGCTAATAATCTGCCGCCCGCGTCCCGTTCCTACCTGCCGCCGACTCCGCCCGAGCTTTTGTCCACTCAGCGCACAAGCCCCTTTCCGGCACGACTTCCGGTTTTCGGCGCCTGCGCACTCGGCTCGCATTGTCACCGACGGCGCATTCGGACGCAGACGTGTTGACAGTGTCTGAAAGCACAAAACAGTCAGTGTTTTCTGTGGAGAACTCGGTCGCTAATCTAACACAGCAAAGTACTTGTGAAAACCAAAACATGAGCTGGAAATTAGAAATAAAAGAACAGAAAATGTTGCAAACACTCAAAAGGACAAACGACCCTTATGCAGCATAGGTGGAACGCGATGGGGAGATAAGACAATCTTCCACGCCACCACCGACCTTCATATCATCTGCAAACTTATTAACACCCCCCCCCCCTTCCTTCCACTTCCTCACCTAAGGCATTTATAGAAGCCACAAGAGCTGGGGGGGAGGGTGGTGTCACAGAACAGATCCCTGTGGAACACCACTGGTCATAAACCTCCAGACAGAATATGCTCCATCTATAAGCAGCCTCTGCCTACTGTGGGCAAGCCAGTTCAGAATCCACACGAGCAAGTTAACCCGGATCCCACACCTCCTCACTTTATCAAAAATCCTAAAAAAGTGGGAACCTTGTTGAACACCTTCCTGAGTTCAAAGTTCAAAGTAAATTTATTATCAAAGTACATAATATGTCACCATATACAACCCAGAGATTCATTTTCTTGTGGGCATTCACAATAAACACAAGGTTACAATAGAATCAGTGAAAGATTGTACCCAACAGGGCAGACAACAACCAGTGTGCAAATAAAACTCTGCAAATACAAAAAGAAAGAAAAGGAAAAAGTAAAGAAAGAATAAATATCGAGAACATGAGATGAATACGCTTGATGAAACGGCTCCCCAAACTATGTTGGGTCTCACTGATGTAGAAGAGGCCACACCAGGGAGCACCCAATACAGCAGACAACTCCAACAGACTCAAAGGTGAAGTGTTGCCTCACCTGGAAGGATAAGCGATCTTGAAGTAAAGGAGCCATTAGGAGGTAGTGACCATAATATGATAAGTTTTTACCTGCAATTTGAGAAGGATAAGGGCAGATCGGAGGTGTCAGTGTTGCAGTTGAACAAAGGAGACTATGGAGCCATGAGGGAGGAGCTGGCCAAAGTTAACTGGACGGATATCCTAGCAGAAAAGACAGTGGCAGGTATTCTTGGGAATAATGCACAAGGTGCAAAATCAGTTCATCCCCCGGAGAAGGAAGGATTCAAACGGGAGAAAGGGGCCACAGTGGTTGACAAAGGAAGTCAGAGATTGCATAGTATTAAAAAAAAGGAAGTATGACAGAGCTAAGGTGAGTGGGGAGGACAGATGATTGGGAAATTTTTAAGGAACAACAGAACTGAACTAAAAAGGCAATACGGGGAGAAAAAATTAGGTACGAACGCAAGCTAACCAGGAATATAAAGGAGGATAGCAAAAGCTTTTTTAGGTATGTGAAGAGAAAGAAGATAGTTAAGAACAATGTTGGGCCCTTAAAGAATGAATTGGGTGAAATTGTCATGGGAAACAGAGAAATGGCAGAAGAATTTAATAAGTACTTTAGATCTGTCTTCACTAGGGAAGACACAAGCAATCTCCCAGATGTATGGATGGGCCAAGGACATAGGGTAACAGAGAAAATGAAACAGATTGACATTAGGAAGGAAACGGTGATGAGTAGACTGATGGGACTGAAGGCTGACAAATCCCCAGGTCCAGATGGTCTGCATCCTAGGGTACTAAAGGAGGTGGCTCTGGAAATTGTGGATGCATTGGTAATCATTTTCCAATGTTCCTTAGATTCAGGATCAGTTCCTGAGGATTGGAGAATGGCTAATGTTATCCCACTTTTTATGAAAGGAGGGAGGGAGAAAACAGAGGACTATCGTCCTGTCAGCCTGACATCGGTGGTGGGGAAGATGCTAGAGTCCATTACTAAAGATGAAATAGTGGCATATCTAGATAGCAGTGATAGGATTGGGCCGAGCCAGCATGGATTTACCAAGGGCTAATCATGCTTGACTAATCTATTGGAGTTTTTCGAGGATGTAACCAGGAAGTTAGACAAGGGAGATCCAGTGGATGTAGTGTACCTTGATTTTCAGAAGTAATTTGATAAGGTCCGACATAGGAGATTGGTGGGTAAAATCAAAGCTCAGGACATCGGGGGGAAGGCATTGACATGGATAGAAAACTGGTTGGCAGATAGAAAGCAAAGGGTAGCGGTGAATGGGTGTTTCTCGGAATGGCAGGTGGTGACTAGTGGGGTGCCACGGGGCTCGGTATTGGGACCACAGCTGTTTACCATTTACATCAACGATTTAGATGAAGGCATTGAGAATAACATCAGCAAGTTTGCTGATGATACTAAACTGGGTGGCAGTGTGACATGTGATGAGGATGTTAGGAGAATTCAGGGTGACTTGGATAGGCTGGGTGAGTGGGCAGATACTTGGCAGATGATGTTTAATGTGAATAAGTGTGAGGTTATCCACTTTGGGAGTAAGAACAGGAAGGCAGATTATTATCTGAACGGTGTAGAGTTAGGTAAGTGAGAAATACAAAGAGATCTAGGAGTCCTTGTTCATCAGTCACTGATGGTGAATGAGCAAGTGCAGCAGGCAGTGAAGAAGGCTAATGGAATGTTGGCCTTTATTACAAAGGGAATTGAGTACAAGAGCAAGGAAATCCTCTTGCATTTGTACAGGGCCCTGGTGAGACCACACCTGGAGTATTGTGTACAGTTTTGGTCTCCAGAGTTAAGGAAGGACATCCTGGCTGTAGAGGAAGTGCAGCGTAGATTCACAAGGTTAATTCCTGGGATGTCAGGACTGTCTTACGCAGAGAGGTTAGAGAGACTGGGCTTTTACACTCTGGAATTAAGGAGATTGAGAGGGGATCTGATTGCAACATATAAGATTATTCAGGGATTGGACAAGATAGAGGCAGGAAATATGTTCCAGATGCTGGGAGAGTCCAGTACCAGAGGGCATGGTTTGAGAATAAGGGGTAGGTCATTTAGGACAGAGTTAAGGAAAAACTTCTTCTCCCAGAGAGTTGTGGGGGTCTGGAATGCACTGCCTCGGAAGGTAGTGGAGGCCAATTCTCTGGATGCTTTCAAGAAGGAGTTAGATAGGTATCTTATGGATAGGGGAATCAAGGGATATGGGGACAAGGCAGGAACCGGGTATTGATAGTAGATGATCAGCCATGATCTCAGAATGGCGGTGCAGGCTCAAAGGGCCGAATGGTCTACTTCTGCACCTATTGTCTATTATCTATTGACTGCTTGGGACGCTGAATGGTGGCGTGGGAGGAGGTGTAGGAGCAGGTGTGGCACTTGTTCTGCTTACAGGGACAAGTGCCAGGAAAGAGATCATTGAGGAGGGACAAGCGGATTCGTGAATCACGGAAAGATCCCTGAGGGAAGCAGAGAGTGGGGTTCGGTGAGGTGGGAAGATGTGCTTAGTGGCCGGATTGCATGGTAGATGGTGGAAGTTACAAAGAATGATTTGCTGACTCCCAATTCCAAAACTTAATATTAGAACCACCAACTCTACACCAACTGCTGGTCAACTCTGGGTATTATTTCCCTGTTTAGGACACAGCTCTGCTATAGACTACTGCACACAAATACCAGCATCCCTGTGCGTAACCACCTACATCTCCATGTCCTCCTTTGCTATGGATTCTTTCCTGATACACCTCCCGTGTTCAAAGCCCATCTGCTCAGTGCATTCACCTCGAGGTTCAAAGTAAATTTTTTATCAGAGTTCATATATGTCACCATTTACTACCCTAAGGTTCATTTTCTTGCAGGCATTCACAGTAGAACAAGGATCCAATGGAGAAACATCAAAGTCTGACAACCAATGAGAAAAAGATGACAAACTGTGTAAGTACAGCAACAATAATAAACAAGTAAATAACTAATACTGAGAACGCGAGTTGTTGAGTCCTTGAAAGTGAATCCATAGTTTGCAGGATCAGTTCAGTGTCGAAGTGAGTGAAGTTATCCGCGCTGTTTCAGGAGTCTGATGGATGAAGGGTTTTAACTGTTCCTGAACCTGGTGGTGTCCTTCCTGACAAAAAGAATGCTTGAAGGTGTTTCCCTGGGGCAGCAAACTTTTGCAGATGTGCACAGCGGTGAGGGAGGCTTTCCCTGTGATGGACTGGGCTCCACCAACTACTCTTTAGTAAGCCCTTCCGTCCTTGGGTAGTGTTGGTGCCGTTCCAGGCCATGATGCAACCAGTCAGTATACTTTCCACCGTGCATCTCTAGAAGTTTGTCAAAGATGTGACATGTTGCTTCTGCACAAACTTCTGAGAAAGTAAACGAGCTGCCTTGCCCCCTTTGTAATGGCATTGACATGCTGCACCCAGGACAGATCTTCTGAAATGATACCCCCAAAGAACTTAAATTACTGACCCTCTACCACTCCAATCCCCTTGAGGACTGGCTCATGGGCCTCCCATCTCTTTCTCTTGTAGTCAATAATCAACTCTGTAACTTTGCTGACTTTGAGTGAGAAGTTGTTGTTGTGACACCATTCAACCGGACTTTCATTCTCACTCCTTCACGTTGACTCCTCACCATCGTCGATTTGGCCAGCAACAGCAGCATTTCATCTGATTTATCAGTCTAGTTCAAGATTCAAGATTGTTTAATGACATTTCCTGTGCACAAGTGTAAACGAGAGTGAAGTAATTGTGACTCTAATGTGATGCAGCACAAAAAAATTCCACAAAAAATAAAGACCCAATAATAATTTTTAAAAATTACAATAACTATAAATACCTAAGATAGCTTATATACATAGATTGATTGTATGTCCATAAAGTGATGATAGGCTGTACATAAGGTTGCTAAAGGAAATGATAAAGTTGTGGTGGAGGTGTCGATCAGCCTCACTGCTTGGGGAAAGGAAATGATTTTAAGCCTGGTGGTCGTGGCATGGATGATTGGGACAAACAGTCCATGAGCAGGGTGAGTGGGATCCTTCATGATGTTACTGGCCCTTTTCCTGCACCTTTCTGTATGTATGCCCTTGACAGTGGATAGGCTGGTGCTAGTGCTGCATTGGGCAGTTTTGACTACCCATCATCATTATGAGTCGTGTTGTATGACATCATCATTATGTGCCATGTCATATGACATCATCATTATGAGCTCTGTCATATGAGGTAGATGATTACGGTCTTTCCATGAACATGATAGCTCTTGGCAAATTTTTCTATGAAATAGTTTACCATTGCTTCCTTCTGGGCAGTGTCTTTACAACACAGGTGATCTAATACTCTCTGAATAGTTGGCCAACTTGTACAGATGTGTGGTGGACAGTGTGCTGATTGGCTGCATTACGGCCTGGTATGGGAACACAAATGTCTTTGAGCAGAGAATCTTAAAAAAGCTAGTGGATTCGACCCTGTATATCACGGGTATAAACCCTCCCAACCATTGAACACATCTACATGAAATGTTGCTGTAGAAAATCAGCATCCATCATCGAAGATCTTCACCCAGGCCGTGCTCTTTTCTCACTGCTGCCATCAGGTAGAAGGTACAGGTGCCTCAGGACTCACACCACCAGGTTTAAGAACAGTTACTACCCCTCAGCCATCAGGTTCTTGAACAAAAGGGGATAATTACACTCATTTAAGGACTCCGTTATCTTGTTCATTCATGCTCATTATTTATTGCTAGTTAGTTATATCTGCATTTGCACAGTTTGTTTACAGTTTACTTCCCGTTTACAGTTACTGTTGCACAGATTTGTGAAGTGTGTCCACAGAAAAGGAATCTCAGAGTCATGTGTGGTGACATGTTGGTACTCTGATAATAAATTTTACTTTGAACTTTGAACAATCTACCCACCAAAATAACAACTTTGAAATTCATATGCAATCACCAATTTCCCCAAATGCCAACTTCTCTGCGAAGTTTGGGAAATTCATAGCCAGAACAGAGATACTCACAGTTTTTTACCTCTTGACCTGAATTCCATATGGCCAGTTTCAATTTCAGGTGTTTCTCTCTCTCTACCAAATCAACTCTAAAGGAAAGAAATAAAAGAACACAAGTGGAGAAACTAGAACTAAACCCATGTTTAGACTCGAATAAACAACTAATTTCAAGAGAGAATAATAAACAATTTGAAGAATAAAGAAAAAGACAAAGTAAACAAATGGGGGCGTCACATCTTCTAAAAGAGATACCACTTTGTAAACATAAGTGCTCTTGCCAATCTATTTTGTAAAAAAAATAGTAGGGCCTTTCATTAGAACAGGATTAATTCAGCATTCTCCCAATACGGATTTAACTAACAAACAAGTTCAATTCACTCATGCACTTCATGCATTCTCTCTCTCTCTTTCCCACCTCTTGTCTTTCTCTATATCTCTTTCCCATACTGCTCTTTCTATCTATCCTCTCCCCTTCTCTTTTTCCTCTGTCTTTCTATCCCTTTCTGTTTCTCTCCCACTCCTCCTGTATGTCTCTCTCTCTCCCCATCCCTCTGTCTCTGTATCTCTCCCATCCGTCTTTTCTATCTCTCTCCCCCTTTCTATCTCTCACACCTCTACTCTTTCTCTCTCTCCCCTTCCCCTTTCTCTACTCCTCTCTATCTCTGCCATCCCCCTCGCTATCTCTGTCACACCCCCTCTTTCTATCTCTCCCCTCTCTCTCTCTCTCTCTCTCTCTCTCTCGAAAACAAAAGCTGATTACATCTGCCGGACGATGCTGAGTATGTTCTACGAGTCTGTGGTGGCCAGTGCTATCATGTTTGCTGTTGTGTGCTGGGGCAGCAGGCTGAGGGTAGCAGACACCAACAGGATCAACAAACTAACTTGTAAGGCCAGTGATGTTGTGGGGGTGCAACTGGACTCTCTGGCGGTGGTATCTGAAAAGAGGATGCTGTCCAAGTTGCATGCCATCTTGGACAATGACTCCCATCCACTCCATAATGTACTAGTTAGGCAAAGGAGTACATTCAGCCAGAGACTCATTCCACCGAGATGTAATACTGAGCGTCATAGGAAGTCATTCCTGCCTGTGGCCATCAAACTTTACAACTCCTCCCTCAGAGTGTCAGACACCCTGAGCCAATAGGCTGGTCCTGGACTAATTTCCACTTGGCATTATTTACTTATTATTATTTAATTATTTATGGTTTTATATTGCTATATTTCTACACTATTCTTGGTTGGTGCAACTGTAACGAAACCCAATTTCCCTCAGGATCAATAAAGTATGTCTGTCCGTCTGTCTGTCAAAGCCTGTCTGGAAAAAAGACGGGTAGCATTTGTTTCCGGTTGTTTGACACTAAAGCCTGGGATATCGTTGAATTCCCTCTCTTCATCTGTGTGATCTCCTCTCCCCACCAACCGATCTCTTTTCTTACCGTGCCGACTACAACCAAAACTGTGCCGGGATTATAAAATCTAATTCACTTTCCGGAACATCTCACAATCCCCTGTGATTTAAGCAGCTCTTCCTATAACTCAAGAAGCCCTTCTCTCTGACTCTCAGTTTGGGTAACATTTTGCCCGGGAGCTCTATACTGCTGTTCTGAGTTCTGCTTGTTTAACCCTCTCTGTCCTGCCTCTGTCAAGTCACACAACAGTCACTTTTCTCTCTCTCTGTTGCCTCTTTATCCTCTCCACCATGCATTCTGATCTTCCTCTCTTTTTTATAAAATCTAATTATGTTGCTCTCAGGTATATATTCCCCCTAACTTTATTACAATATTCAGAGGCAAACCCAACTGATTCTCTGTATCGACAGGTAGGTCGGTACAGCGCGGAGTTGCCAGCTAATCTCCCGGTTCTGTATTCAGTATTCAGTGACAACTCCTTCCTCCTGTCCCACCCCGCCTGGACTCACTCACTGAATTTCCTACATTCCAGGCAGGCCAGTGCGGTGCCAATTCTCCAAGCTTCAGCTCCCGACTCATGTAACGGATTTACCGTTTCTTTCCGCTCCAGCCCGCTGCGCAGTACCGTTAGTTCCTTCGGTTATCTGGGCTTCTCTCCATCAATGTCCTGGGACAACGCCTTGCCGGACTCCCAGCACAGTGGTGCTCCGTTAGGCCAGCATTGAAAGGGTCCTGCTCGCAGCGCCAAATGAAGACATAAAGAATTCACAGTAACGCACACAAAATACTGGGGGAACTCAGCGGGTCAGGCAACATCTATGGAACTGAATAAACAACGCCGCTTTGGGCCGAGACCCTTCATAAGGACAGCCCTGGGGTTTTACAAAGCCGTTGCTAGGATAGTAACCAGGCATGACTTTACTACAGTTGTGGCTAGGCCCAATTTCAGACTTTCACTACCTGGTACCAACCCTGCAGGGGCCCCTTTAATCTCTCTGCTCTGTATTCATTCTCCTCTCTCCCTATCTCCCTCCCGTGCTACACAGCCAAGGATTCACTCTTTTCTTCACACACCTGCAAGGGCTGCTTGGAGTTTACCTTAATCCAATTCCAAGGCCGCATGAACGCCCCCTTTTCTTTCTTTCTTTTGGTATTAACACAGTTTGTTGTCTTTTACACGCCAGTTGTTTGGCTGCCTTGTTGTATAAGTCTTTCATTGATTCTATAGTATTACTTGTACTTACTGTGAATGCCTGCAAGAGAAGGAATCTCAGGGTTGTATATAGTGACATATATGTACTTTGATAACAAATTTACTGTTTTTGTACTTCCTAGCTCTCAAGTCCTTTTTTTCCCAGCTACTTGCTGGCTACCTGACCATCAATTGTTGCTTCATAAACCTTCCTTCCACGTGACTAACCATGTCAACCATGGTTCCTACATGTGTCCCTGCCTAAATTGGACAAACCTATTCAGAACCCTGTGCAAGTGTTCCCCGAATAACATCTGCATGTCCATTGTACGTTTCCCTGACAGCATCCGTTCCCAGTTTACACTGCCAAGTCCCTGCCTCGTAGCATCATAATTCACCTTTCCCATGCTGTCTGCTCCTCAGGGCGTCTCGGAAATGCTCCCCTGGCCAGGTTCATTGACGTATTAGATCCAGATCGTTCCTTCCTCCAGTTGGCCTCTCTGCGTGTTCCATTATGAATCCCTCTTGGACACACGTAATAGATTCTGCTCCGTTTAAACCTTGTGCACCGAGGAGCTGCAACTGAACATTAGGGAAGCTGAAGTCACCCATGACAGCAACCCTGTTAATCTTGTACCCTTCCAAAATCTGCCTCCTGATCTGCTCCTCGGCGTCTCTATGACTATTCGGGGGAAGGGGTGTTCATGCAATACTCCCAAAAGAGTGAATGCTCCCTTCCTGTTTCTGACCTCCACTCACATGGACTAAGTAGACAATCCCTCCATGGTGTCTGCCCTTTCTGCAGCTGCGACACAATCCCCGATTAGCAACTCCGCTCTCCCACCTCTTTTACCCTCCCTCCCTGTCCCTTTTGAAAGATCTAAACCCCAGGACATCCAGCAGCCATTCCTGCCCTTGCGAGAGCCAAGTCTCTGTAAGGGCCACAATGTTGTCACTCCATGTCCTGACCCCTGTAAATTCATCGTTCTTGTTCCTGATACTTCTCACATTAAAGTCGACACTCTTCGACCCATCCAACCGACTACATTTTCGGCCTACCCACTGCCTATCGTTCCTCACAGTCTCTCTACATGTTGCACCTACCTTTACAGCTGCTCTATCCTCTGACCTAACACTCTGGACAACTGGAACCCTATCCCTGATAGGGTAGTGGGAGGATGGGGTGAGAGCAGATGTACAGCTCTTGCCCCGACCCAACACCCCACCAGCCTCCACATCCAGCACATTATCCTCCACACCTTCCCCCATCTCCAACGGGATCCCACCACCGAGCGCATCTTTCCCTCCCCCCCCACCACTCTCTGCTTTCCACAGGGATCGCTCCCTCTGCAAACCCCTTGTCCATTCATCCCTCCCCACTGATCTCCCTCCTGGCATTTACCCATGCAAGTGCTACACCACCTCCCTCACTACCATTCAGGGGCCCCAAACAGTCTTCTGTGAGTCTGTTGGGGTCATATACTGTGTCTGGTGCTCCTGGTGTGGCTTCTTGTTTATCGGTGAGACCCAATGTAGATTGGGACACCACTTTGCCGAGCATCTACACTCTGTCTACCAGAAAAAACATGACCTCACTCACGTCCCCATCTACATCAATGAAGCTGTAGTGGAGCGTGTATCAAGCTTCAAACTCCTTGGTGTCCACATTTCGGAGGATCTCACCTAGTCCCTGAACTCCTCCATCCTGATCAAAAACGCACAACAGCGTCTTTATTTCCTGCTGAGCATCAAGAAAGCTCACCTCTGTGCCAGGATACTGACGGACTTTTACCGCTGTACCATTGAGAGCATACTCACCAACTGCATCTCAGTGTGGTATGGCAATTGTCCCGTATTGGACCACAAAGCACTCCAGTGGGTGGTGAAAACTGCCCAGCGGATTATCAGCACCCAATTTGCCCACCATTGAGAACATCTACCATAAACGCTGCCTGGGCAGGGCGAAAAGCATTATCAAGGATGCATCTCGCCCTAACCATGGACTTTTTACTCTCCTCCCATCCGGTAGGCACTACAGGAACCTCCGCTCCCGCACCAGCAGGCACAGGAAGAGCTTCTTCCCTGAGGCTGTGACCCTGCTGAACTTCACATCACAGCGCTAAGCAATATTGCACCCATATTGTACTGTCTCAGTACTTTTATATTTGTGTGCTGTAGCACTCACTTTTTATTCACAGTTATTTTGTCAATAACACTATTCTTTGCATTTCTGGTTGGATGCAAACTGCATTTCATTGGCTTTGTATCTGTACTCGGCACAATGACAATAAAGTTGAATATAATCTAATCTCCCAGTGGCCACTCATTTTAATTCCACTTCCCATTCCCATTCCGCTATGTCCATCCACGGTCTCCTCCACTGTCATGATGAGGCCACACTTAGGTTGGAGGAAGAACACCTTATATTCTGCCTGGGTAGCCTCCAACCTGATGGCATGAACATCAACTTCTCAAACTTCCGGTGATATCTCCCTCCTTCACCATTCCCCATCCCTTTTCCCTCTCTCACCTTATCTCCTTGCCCACCTATTGCCTCCCCCTGCTGCTCTGGTCCTCTCTCCTTTTCTTTTTTCCATGGACTTTGGTCCTCTTCTATCAGACTCCCCCCTTCTCCAGCCCTGTATCTCTTTCACCAATCAACTTCCCAATCTTCACTTCATCCCTCCCCCTCCCGGTTTCACCCCTCACTTTGTGCTTCTCTCCCCCTCCCCCCACTTTTTAAATCTACTCCTCGGCCTTTGTTCTCCAATCCTCCGAAGGGTCTCGGCCCGAACCATTGATTCTACTCTTTTCCATAGATGCCGCCTGGCTTGCTGAATTCCTCCAGTATTCTGTGTGTTTTGCAACAGACATGCACTGGAGGGGAAGTAAACATGGAGCTATTCTAAGCATAATAAACTACTAAATCCAGTTTGTGTTCATTGTTTAAAAGAAATAAAAGAATACACATCAATGAGTTTTTTTCTCATAAACTCTACAGCAACATGTAATAATATCAATCCTTTCACAGTTTATTGAAGTTATTAAACCTTTTCTATACAATTTAAATTCCTTTCTGCACTGGTAGCAAAGGAAATGTGTGCTCACACCTTAGGGGGATCATTGGTTCTTATCGCCCTGCAAACCTAGTTTAAACCCTCCGCAACAGGCTCAGCAAACCTGCCTGCAAGGATGTTGGTCCGTCTCGATATCTGGTGTAACTGTAACTTTCATGCAGGTCATACGCTCCGCAGAAGAAATCCCAATGATCGATGAATCTGAAACCCTGCACCCTCCACCAATTCTACAGCCATATCATCCTATTCTGATCCTCACTGCTGTGTGGCACAGGCAACAATACCGACATTACTACCCGTGAGGTCCTGCTTTTTAGCTTTCTTCTTAGCTCCCTACATTCACTCTTCAGGACCCCAGCCCTTTCCCTACCGGTACCAGTATGTACCCTGACTTCTGATTGCTCCCTCTCCCCGGTAAGAGTACTGTGGACTCAGTCTGAGATGTCCTGACCCTGCCATGGGCCATCTGAGTATCCTTCATGCCCAAAAGTAAATCCCTGTCTGTTCCCCTTAATACTGAATCTTGTCACCACTACACATCTCATCTCCCTCTTCATTTCTGAGCCAGAGAGCAAAGCTCAGTGCTAGAGGTTTAGCCACTGTGGCTTTCCATTGGTAGATAGACCACCACCCCCCCAGCCTGAATAAAATCCAATGGGATAAACTTGCTATTGAGGGGAATGACCATAGGGATACTCTGCACTCCCTTTTTCTCTCCTGAAAGCTACCTGTCTCCCGCAACTTAGAGGTGATGGTCTCCCTGTTACTCTTCATTGTCTCAAATGATCTGTAAGTCACCCAGCTCCAGCTCCAGTTCCCTAACATGATCTAGGGAGCTATATAGATCATCCATATGCGCTTCTCGTAAATGTGGCCACCAGGGACACTAGAGGTCTCCCAGGCTTCCCACAGCAAGGTAACAAGTATTTCAAACCAACTATTTGTGTAGTAAAGCGTTTGTGGCATTGCAGGACTCCAGGGATAGCCATGGGCACCTGCATGGGCCCCAGCTATGCCTGCCTTTTTGTTGGCTATTAGAGCAGACCACGTTTGAAGCTTCCCCAGTAATCCTCCACAACTCTTCCTCCGCTACATCGACAACTGCATTGGTGCTGCTTCATGCACCCATGCCAAGCTCGTCAATTTCATCAACTTTGCCTCTAACTTCCACCCTGCCCTTAAGTTGACTTGGTCCATTTCTGACACCTCCCTCTCCTTTCTCGACCTCTCTGTCTCCATCCCTGGAGACAAACCATCAACTGACATCTTTTATAAAGCTACCGATTCCCATGGTTAGCTTCACTATACCTCTTCTCACCCTGACTCCGGTAAAAATGCCATTCTCTTTTCTCAGTTCTTTCGTCTCTGCCACATCTGTTCCCAGGTTGCAGCTTTCCATTCCAGAACATCCGAAATGTCCTCCTCCTTCAAAAAACTGGGGTTCTCTCCCTCCCTCCCTCCAGTATTGATGCTGCCCTCACCTGAATTTCCACCACTTCCCGAGCATCTGCGCTCACCCCTTCTTCCCGCTGGCTTAACAGTGATAGAGTTCCTCTTGTCCTTACCTATTACCCCACGAACCTCTACATCCTTCACATTACCCTCTGCGACTTCCGCCATCTCCAAAGAGTCCCTACCATTAAACAGATCTTAACTTCCCTCCCTCGCTCTGCTTTCTGCAGGAATCACTCCCTCCACGATTCCCTTGTCCATTCGTCCCTCCCCACCTATCTCCCTCCAGGCACTTATCCCTGCAAACAGCCAAAGTGTTGCACCTGCCCGTACACCTCCTCCCTCACCTTCATTCGGGGTCCCAAACAGTCTTCCCAGGCGAGGCAACACTTCGCCAGCGAATCTGCTGGGGTCATCTATTGTGTCCAGTGCTCCTGATGTGGCTTCCTCCATATTGGTGAGACCTGTCAAAAATTGGGGGCCGCTTCGTTGAGCACCTCCTCACCATCTGCCAAAAGCGGAAATTCCCGGTGGCCAAACATTTTAATTCCCATTCCCATTATGACATGTTGGTCTATGCCCTCCTCTTGTGCCAAGATGTGGCCACCCCCCATTGTGGAGGAGCAGCCCCTCATATTCCATCTGGGTGGTCTGCAACCTGATGGCATGAATATCAATTTCTCCTTCCGGTAAAAATTTCCCTCCTCCTTCCCTCTTCTTCTGTCCGCCACTCTGGCCTCTCACCTCTTCTCATCAGCCGATTGCTTCACCCTGGGTCCCCTCCTCCTTCCCTTTCTCCAAATGTCCACCCTCCTCTCCTATCAGATTCCTTCCTCCCCAGCCCTTGACCTTTCTCACCCACCTGGCTTCACCTATCACCTTACCTTTTTATTCTGGTGTCTCCCCCCCCCCCCCTTCATTTCCAGTCCTGAAGAAGGGTCTCGGCCTGAAACATTGACTATTTATTAATTTCCATTGATGCTGCCTGACCTGCTGAGTTCCTCCAGCGTTTTGTGTGTGTTGCTTTGGATTTCCAGCAACTGCAGAACTTCTCATATTTGTAATACTCTCAGTAGCCTCTTTATTAGGTACCTGCCAATAAAGTGCCCATTGAGTGTGCTTTTGTGGCCTTCTGCTGATGTATCCCGTTTATTTCAAGGTTCAGTGTGCTGTGCATTCAGAGATGCTTTTCTGCACAGCACTGTTGTAACACGTGGTTATTTGAATTACAATTGCCCTCCTGTTCGCTTGAATCAGTCCAACTATTCTCCTCTGATGTCCCTCGTTATCACAGAGCTGCCACTCACTGAATATATCTCGTTCCTCGCACCATTCTCTGTTAACTCTAGAGACTGTTGTGTGTGAAAATCTTAGGAGATCAGCAGTTTCTGAGATACTCAAACCACCCCGTCTGGCACCAACAATCATTCCACAGCCGGTCACTTAGATCGCATTTTCCCCCATTCTTACGTTTGCTCTCAACAACTGAACCGTGACCATCTCTACATGTTTTTATGGATTGAGTTGTTGCCACATGATTGGCTGATTACATTGGCATTAGCAAGCATGCATAAGAACATAATAAATCGGAGCAGGAGTCGGCCATCCGGCCT
This sequence comes from Hemitrygon akajei, assembly GCF_048418815.1. Classification (NCBI taxonomy): domain Eukaryota; kingdom Metazoa; phylum Chordata; class Chondrichthyes; order Myliobatiformes; family Dasyatidae; genus Hemitrygon; species Hemitrygon akajei. Next base: position 21,389,976 of record NC_133148.1, on the reverse strand, counting down.
GTGGAGTCTGGTCTGCCATTCAATAAGATCATGGCTGATCTGACAATGGACTCATCTCCACCTACCTGCCTTTTCCTCACAACCTTTAATTCCCCTACTATGCAAAAATCTATCCAACCTTGCCTTAAATATATTTACTGAAGTAACCTCCACTGGTTCATTGGGCAAAGAATTCCACAGATTCACCACTCTCTGGGAAAAGCAGTTCCTCCTCATCCCCGTCCTAAATCTACTCCCCCAAATCTTGAGGCTATGTCCTCTAGTCTCACCTATCACTTTCCTGCCTCCATCTTATCTATCCCTTTCATAATTTTGTATGTTTCTATAAGATCTCCTGTCATTCTTCTGAATTCCAGAGAGTACAGCCCCAGGCGAGCAGATGTACCAAATAAACTGGCACTGAGTGTGCATCAGCAAGCATGGGGAATTGTCAGTCCAATGGGAATAGAGAAAGTAGGGAAATTGGGAATATTTTCAGGTTTGTAGACTGTGAGCAGTGAGGTGCCAAACAGCTGAACCCTGGGACCATGATTTAGAAGATGACGACATTTGGAACATCATGTCCTGGTGTGGAAATATCAATGCCCAGAAACAAAAAACTCTACAGGAAATAGTGGAAACAGCCCAGTCCACCACAGGTAAAGCCCTCCCCACCATGAACACACGTACAAGGTGCGCTGCCACAATAAAGCTAGAGACTGTGAGAAAGGAGGACGGCCCAGAGTGGGAGAGGGGGAGGGATCCAGAGAAGGGAAGTATGGAAGGGGGAAACCCAGACACAGGAGGGAGGGAGAAATGTAGACAAACCAGAGATGTGGGAATGGGTGAAAGGGCCAACCAGAGTTGAGGTGAAAGGGAAGATACACAGAGACGGTGTGTGGGCACATCTCAGTGGAGGAGGTAGTGGGAAGGTGACCCAGTGAAGGGGTAGGGGCAGCGGTGGAACAAAGGATGAGGCACAGGGTCAACCAGGACCTCGGTGTGGAACGGGTTTCACTGGGGACCATTCAGATCCTGCTATTTCATTCATTGGCCCGCACTCCTAGTTATCATTCCCTTGGTCAGTAGGGGATCTGCCTCTCCCAACCACACTCTCCCTATACCTCCCCCACCCCCCACCAGTCTTTGCTGATCTCGCTCTGGTATCCAGCCCCTAATGTTCCCCACTCCAATCCACGTGCCACACACAGATGAACGAATGGCTGAGGAATTGGTGCGAGGCAGGGGTTCAGATTTCTGGATGATGGGGCTCTGTTCTGAGGAAGGTATGACCTGTACAAAAAGGATGGGTTACACTTGAACCCTAGGAGAGACCAATATCCTTGCAGGCAAGTTTGATAGAGCTGTTGGGGAGGCTTTAAACTAATTTGGTGGGGTGGGGGGGGGGGGGGGTAGGAACCAGAGTGATAGGGCTGAGGATGGGGCAGCTGCAATATGGGTCGATGCAGTGTGTAGTGAGACTGTGAGGAAGAACAGACAGATAATAGGGCAAAGTTGCAGTCAGTGGGATGTGTAGATGGGTAACATGGGGGCAAAATCAAAAAGGTGATGAATATAGGACTGAACATGTTATATTCAAATGCACATGGTGTATGAAATAAGGTAAATGATCTTGTTGCACAATTAGAGATTGACTGGTGTGATATTGTGGGCATTAGGCCACACTTAGACCCTCTCCAGTTCGCCTATCAGCCCCGACTAGGAGTTGAGGATGCCATTGTCTACCTGCTGAACCGTGTCTACGCCCACCTGGACAAGCCGGCGAGCACTGTGAGGGTCATGTTTTTTGACTTCTCCAGTGCATTCAACACCATCCGCCCTGCTCTGCTGGGTGAGAAGCTGACAGTGATGCAGGTGGATGCTTCCCTGGTGTCATGGATTATTGATTACCTGACTGGCAGACCACAGTACGTGCGCTTGCAACACTGTGTGTCAGACAGAGTGGTCAGCAGCACTGGGGCTCCACAGGGGACTGTCCTGCCTCCCTTTCTCTTCACCATCTACACCTCGGACTTCAACTACTGCACAGAGTCATGCCATCTTCAGAAGTTTTCTGATGACTCTGCCATAGTTGGATGCATCAGCAAGGGAGATGAGGCGGAGTACAGGGCTACGGTGGGAAACTTTGTCACATGGTGTGAGTAGAACCATCTGCAGCTTAATGTGAAAAAGTCTAAGGAGCTGGTGGTGGACCTGAGGAGGGTTAAGGCACCGTGACCCCTGTTTCCAACCAAGGGGTCAGTGTGGACATGATGGAGGATTACAAATACCTGGGGGTACGAATTGACAATAAACTGGATTGGTCAAAGAACACTGAGGCTGTCTACAAAAAGGGTCAGAGCCGTCTCTACTTCCCGAGGAGACTGAGGTCCTTTAACATCTGCTGGACGATGCTGAGGATGCTCTACGAGTCTGTGGTGGCCAGTGCTATCATGTTTGCTGTTGTGTGCTGGGGCAGCAGGCTGAGGGTAACAGACACCAACAGAAACAACAAACTCATTCGTAAGGCCAGTGATGTTGTGGGGGTGGAACTGGACTCTCTGAAGGTGGTGTCTGAAAAGAGGATGCTGTCCAAGTTGCATGCTATCTTGGACAATGTCTCCCATCTACTCCATAATGTAGTGGTTAGGCACAGGAGTACATTCAGCCAGAGACTCATTCCACCGAGATGTAACAGTGAGCGTCATAGGAAGTCATTTCTGTCTGTGGCCATCAAACTTTACAACTCCTCCCTCGGAGTGTCAGACACCCTGAGCCAATAGGCTGGTCCTGGACTAATTTCCACTTGGCATTATTTACTTATTATTATTTAATTATTTATGGTTTTATATTGCTATATTTCTACACCATTCTTGGTTGGTGCGACTGTAACAAAACCCAATTTCCCTCAGGATCAATAAAGTATGTCTGATTCTGATCACTGAGTTGTGGCTGAAAGATCATGGTTGGGAGCTTAACATTCAAGGATGCACATTCTATCCAAAAGACAGGCAGGTAGGCTGATGGGGTGGTGTGGCTGCATAGAATGTAGAACATAGAAAACCTACAGCACAATACAGGCCCTTCGGCCCACTACATTGTACCGAACATGTCCCTACCTTAGATGTTACTTGGCTTACCTATAGGCCTCTATTTTACTAAGCTCCATGTACCTATCCAAAAGTCTCTTAAAAGACCCTATCGTATCTGCCTCCACCACCATTGCCGGCAGCCGATTCCACGCACTCACCAGTCTCTGAGTGAAAAACTTACCCCTGACATCTCCTCTGTACCTACTCCCAAGCACCTTAAACCTGTGTCCTCTTGTGGCAACCATTTCAACCCTGGTAACATACGTTGGTGAAAAAAAAATAAAATCTTTAGAAAGAGGTGACATGGGATAAGAAGGTGCAAAATCCTCGTGGGCAAAGCTAGGAAACTGCATGGGTAAAAAGACCCCAACAAGAGTTATATATTAGCCTTCTGAACAGTACGTGGGATATAAATTACAATGGTAGTTAGAAAAGGCATGTAATAAGGACAATGTTATTATAGTCATGGCTTAATTGAATATTGAGGTAAATTGGGAAAATCAGGTTGGTGCTGGATCCCTAGAGAGGTTAATTTGTAGAATGCCTACGAGATGGCTTTTTAGTGTAGCTTGTGGTTGAGCCCACTATGGGAAAGCCAATTCTGGATAGGGAATTGTATAATGAACCAGATTTGATTAAGGAGTTTAAGGTAAAGAAGCCCTTAGGAGGTAGTGATCATAATATGGTACCTTCAGTTACATCTATCAGTATACACTGCAGTAAAGGGCATTACAGAGAGGCATGAGAGAGGAGCCAGAGAGAGGAAGGGGATACTTTTGGGGATGATGGCAGAACAGCAATGGCAGGAGTCCCTACAGGCAAATCAGAAGGTGCAAGATAGATGCATCCCAAAGATGAAGAAGTATTCTAAGGGGAGGATAAGGCACCCGTGGTTGACAAAGGGAAACAAAGACAGCATAAAAGGAAAAGAGAGCACATATAAGTAGGATGATTGGGAAGCTTTTAAAAACCAACAGAAGGCAATTAAAAAGCCGTAAGAAAAGATGAAATATGAAAGTAAGCTAGCCAATAGCAGAAAAGAAGATACTAGAAGTTTTATTTTTCAGATATATAAAGAGCAAAAGAAGTGAGAGTGGATATTGGACATGAGGCTGCTTAACTAGATAAGAGCAGAAGGTATTACAGGAAAAATACTAGCATGGATAGAAGACTGTCTAACTGGCTGGAGGCAAAGAGTGGGAATAAAAGAGGCCTATTTGGTTGGCTGCTAGTGACTAGTACATGTTGCAGGGACTGGTGCTGGGACTGTTTCTATGTCAACGATTTGGATGAAGGAATTGATTGCTTTGTGACCAAGTTTGCAAATGATATGATAGTTAGAGGGGCAGGTAATGTTGAAGCAGGGGTCTTGAGAAGGAGTTAGACAGATTGGGAGAATGGGCAAAGGGGTTGGAGATGGAATATAGAATAGGGTATGGCAGAAGGAATAAAGGCAGAGACTTTTCTAAACAGGGAGAAACTTCAAAAATCAGAGGTGCAGAGGGAGCTAGGAGCCCTTGTGCAGGATTCCCTAAAGGTGAACTTGCAGATTGAATTGGATGGAAGGAAGACAAATGCAATGCTAGCATTCATTTCAAGAGGGCTAGAATACACAAGCAGTGATGTGATGCTGAGTTTTTATGGGCCTGGGCCTGTGCTCACTGGAGTCTGGCTGCACAAGGTGGGAATCTCACTGAACCATATCAAATATTGAAAGCATCCATTGAAAAAAGCAGTCAACATCTCGGGACTCAGTCCTGACGAAGGGTCTCGACACGAAACGTTGACTGCTTCTTTCAACGGATGCTGCCCGATCTGCTGAATTCATCCAGCTTTTTTGTACGTCTTGATTTGATCACAGCATATTTGTGTTCAAATATTGAAAGCCCAGATGGAGAGGATGTTCCAGTAGTGGGAAAGTCCTGGACTAGAGGGCACAGCCTCAGAATACAAGGATGCCCCTTTTAGAACGGAGATAGGGAGGAAAAACTTCAACCATAGGCTGGTGAATTTGTGAATTTCATTGCCACAGCTGGCTGTGAGACCAAGTCATTGGTTATATCTAAAGCGGAGGCTGATAGGTTCTTGATCAGTAAAGCCGTCAAAAGTGAGGGGGAGAAGGCAGGAAAATGGGATTGGGTGGGAAAAGAAGTCAGCCATGATTGAACGGTGCAGCAGACTTGACAGGCTGAATGAGCCAATTCTGTTGCTATTTCTTGTCGTCTTTCCTCATGACCAGTGCTGAAATTACACAACGGCCGTGGCCCTTCACACCTGGGCAATACTCAGTCTAAGATTTGCCCCTTCTGTCCAGCTCGGAAATCTGATGGCACAGAGTCCAGGAACTTCCTATCCGGTTTCAGAATGATGAAGGGATCTCGAAGTAGACGTCAATGTAGATCGACACACCACCTGTCTCGCATGTTCGGTCGGATTGCGGTCTGAGCGTGAATACAGAGAAAACACTGTCCATGTGCAGAGTTACACCACAAGTGGACAGCAGGAGACTTTTCCCCAGGATGAAAATGGCTAATATCGGGGGGGGGGGGGGGGGTAAGGGCATCATTTTAAGGTGATTGAAGGAAAGGAAAGGGGGGATATTAGAGGTACGTTTTCACACCTTTAAAACGTGTGAGGGTTTGAAGTTGAGGGTGTTGAGGGGCCCAACCCTCTCCATTCTCCTCAGCGGGTAGAGTTATTGATGAGTTTTCCGGACTGTAGGGTGTGTTCTGGGAAGTTGTGCATGATGTGTACTTGCACAGATTTGAAACTGTCGTGTATCAACACACTGACACCGTGTGGAGGCTTGTGGGCTTCGTCAGGTGATGCCAACTCTGGGTCACCCAGGTTGGAACAGCTGTGGACGAGATGCCTGGCGAAGATTGATCCAATCCTGTCTCCCGAGCGGACAGACATGCATCTGCCCCTCCTGGGCCGTGCCATATGAAACTACTGAGGCAGGGTTGGGTGAAGAAACGATGGTTGACAAGACATGTGGAAAATTCGGTCAAAAGGAAGAAAGAAACCTTCTTAAGGTTTAGCAAGCGAGGATCAGCCAGGTTCTAGAGAATTACAAGATAGCCAGGAAGGAGTTGAAGAATGGCTTTGGGAGAGCTCGAAGGGGCATGAAATTCAGGGCACACACAAAATGCTGGTGAACATGGCAGGTCAGACAGCATCTACTGCCTGGCCTGCTGTGTTCCACCAGCATTTTGTGTGTGTTGTTTGAATTTCCAGCATCTGCAGATTTCCTCGTGTTTGAGATTCAGAAACAGCTTTTTCCCCTCTGCCATCCCATTCCCAAATGGACATCGAACCCTTGAATACTACCTCATCTTTAAAAATATATATTATTTGTCTTTGCACGATTTAAATCTATTTGATATACACATATTTCTTTATTATTCATTCATTTCATATTATGTATTGCATTGATCTGCTGCTGCTAAGTTAACAAATTTCATGCCGGTGATAATAAACCTGACGGCACAGGTTACAATAAAGCAGCGAGGAAACCGTAAACTGGTGACAGGCGCTGTCTGTCTGGAAATTGACAGAAGGATCATTCCCAGGAATGCAGAACGCATGCGCACGACGTCAGCTGTGACGCCACCAATCGTACGGTTCGGTCCAGCCAGGAGTTCGGCGGCGGTTTGGAGCCCAGCGCCCGCCACCGGGTTTATCAACATTAAAGGGCCGCCCCAACGGGGGAAAGAACCGGTACGGGCGCCTCAAGTATTGCGAGCCTCCGCGGTAATGTTAAACCCTCCTTACCCCCGACTCCCAGCGCCCGCCTTGGGACTATCGGCCCCGAGTCTCCATTGCCGACCCGAAGCGAACGAAATGGCGCATGCTGTCGTGCTTGGCATTGTGGGTAACGAGGCGGCCATTGATTCCACAAAGCCCAGTGCGCGGGCAAACAATTTGTGAGCTGGTGGCGAGGCTCTCAGACCCTGCCGAGCTCTCCATACCCAAATCTCAGCACCCAGCGGCTGCAGCTGGAACTTAGACTGGATAAAGAGGAACTGAGTTACACTGCTAGTAAATAAAGAAAAAGTGTATCTAGTTAACATGTAATTGGGTAAAGGGGCCTTTTTCTGTGCTATATCTCTATGATCCTAACATTGATTTATGGGAAGAAAATGATGATTGCGAAATAGAAATAGATCAAAAGATTAGGAATAAAGGTTATTTCTATGTTAGGAAGCTTAAGGATTGACATAGCCATGATCAATGAGTTGGGGTCAAGTGTCTTGTATCCATATTCAGTGCTGGTGCAGAACTGGGTGAGAATGATTGATTGGTTGGTTGGCTTCCCTGTCTGATGACAGTGAAACCTGTATAGGAGAGTTTTTAAAAGTTGAAAAGCTGTTGCACTGGGGCAATTGCACTCTCTTGACCTGGTCCAGTGGGATGAGTAGTTGTCACAGTTGGGGTCTTCCTTGGTCACAGTGGATGACCATGACATCTTCTGTGCCTCATTATGCCCTTTGCTCTACACAGAGTGTTGTAGAATGCCTTCCTGACCATTGGATTTCATCTGCCTAGTTTCTGGGGCTGACTTTGCATGCTGGGATAGACATGTCCTTATTCCACTGGGGTACGAGGCCTATTAGCCACCCCCATGATTCAGCTTGCCTGTCGAAGCAGTGTACCGGGATGTGGCCACTATCCCATGCAAACAATAACTTGGAGCCACAGCTGAGATCTGAGAGTCCAGTGAGGACCAGAGGTGAGAGAGCTGCCCCAAAGTGGACCTGATAACCCCCTTCACCAGACATGCTACCCCTGGTCGTTGAGAGCAAGGCAAATGAAATATCACATGAAGAAGTCTGACTGGCTCTAAGTGAACTCATCCAATTCAGTGAAATAAATAGAGCAGTGGATTACTTTGTGAATGACTACAGATTCAGCAGTGAAGGTGTTCAGAGAGACCTGGGAGCTTTGTACACAAGTCGCTGAAAGTGAATGTGCAATTAAGATGACAGAAGGTATTACAAAATAATTTAAATATATAATGCTCCAGTTACACTCAGTGGCCATTTTATTAGCCACCTCCTGAACCTAATAACGTGACCACCAAGTATATATTTGTGACCTTCTGCTGCTGTAGCCCACTGCTGCAAAGTCTGATGTGTTGTGCATTCAATAATGCTTTTCTGTGCACCGCTATTGTAACACATGGCTATTTCAGTTACCATTGCCTTCCCGTCAGCTTGGCCACTCTCTTCTACCTCTCGTTAACAAGGCACTTTTGCCTATAGAACTACTGTTGAGTAGATTTTTCGCACCATTCTCTGTAAACTCTAGAGACTGTTACATGTAAAAATCCCAACAGATCACCACTTGCTGATACACCGTGGGCACCAAGAATCATTCCACAATCAAAGTCACTGGATCACTTTTCTTCCCCATTCTGATGTTTGCTCTGAACAACCACTGAACTCCGTGACCATGTCTGCATGCTTTTATGAATTGCGGTGCTGTCCCATCATTGGCTGATTAGATCCTGGTGAGATGGGTTCTGGAATATTGCATATGAGTGTGATTTCCATCCCAGCCTGCGGTAAGATCCACCCCAGGCGGCCCTCGAGGTTGAGTCCCTGAGTACATTTAAGACAAAGATCAATAGATGTTAAGGTTCCTGGAATGGGCTGCCAGGGGAAGTGATGGGAAGCAGGTACAACTGGAACGTTTAGACAGATGCGTGAAAGGCAGAGAATGGGGACAGATGGATCCTGTGCAAGTGAACGTGATTAGTTTGGATCAGCATCACGGTCGGCACAGACATGGTGGGCCAAAGGACCTCTTCATCTGCTGCACTGTTCTACACTGCATGTTGAGGGAACCGAAAGAAATGGGGTCAGTGCAGGGAAGATGCATCGAAGGAAGAGATCAGAGGTAAAGGGATGAATATCACACTGCCCCTCCTGTTGTTCTCCCAATCTCATCTAAAACAAACTCATCGATTTGGACATCTCTATTCAGTCCCTGCTCGATGGAGAATCTCACTGACTGCTCCAGTCACTCCAGATAATAATGATTCCCGTGGCATTACAGTTGTACTACAATCTCACGGATCCCTCAATGTCCTTCCTGATGGATGAGGTGATGCCCAGTAATGATGGGTAAAGACTTCAGAATCAGGTTTATAATCACTGACGTATGTCAAGAAACTTTTTGTTTTGTGCAATACATAAAATAAGCTATATATTACAATCAGAAATGTATATTAACAATTAAATAGTGGAAAATGAGAGCAAAAATGAAAAATTGTTCATGAGTTCGTTGTCCATTGAAAACCTTGATGGCAGTGGGAAGGGAGCTTTCCCTAAGCACTGAGTGTCTCTACAGGCTCCTGTGCTTCCTGATGGTGGCAATGAGAAGAGGTCATGGGTGGCGAGGGTCCTTAATGATGGATAGCTCTTTTCTGAGGCATTACCTTATGAAGATGCCCTCAATGGTGGTGCCTGAGTTTACGACCTTCTACAGTTTTTCCTAATCCTGTACAGTGGTCCCTCCATACCAGATGGTGAAGGAACCAGTTGGTATGCTCTCCATTGTACATCTGTAGAAATTTGCTAGCGCCGCTGGTAACAAACCAAATCTCCGAATGAAATATAGCCGCTTGGCATCATGTCCTTGCTTCTCTGCTATAACAGTGTGTCAGCTGTGAGGTGCCTGTGGAACAGGAGGAAGGGCAAAACCTCATTGCACCAAATTAAACGGGGCAATCACACCATCTAGGGCATTAGAGCACTGTTTGCCCAGGATGGTGTTTGGGAGCCAGACATTTCTGCCTCATGTCCTGGCCAGTTATGTTGTTTCCCCAATGATTCACCATCAGGCTGGTTTTTCACGTAGGACCTCACAGTGCAGAAGTCCACTTCCTCGGCTCCTGTGCAACCCAAAAGTGCTTTGTTATCACTTGTGAATATATTCAATAACTCCATCTCCATTGCGATCTCGACAGAGAATTTCAACAGCTTATGTCCAGGGATTTCTAAACTTTATGAAGTGATCAGTGATCTGAATGTGAACTAATTGACCTCTCTGCCCCGTCTTGTGCTCAAGTCTCTGGAACTGGACACAAGCCTCTCTCCCCCACCCCACGATCCTGACCCAGAGGCAGGATAATCATAGAGCACTACAGCATAGTAACAGGCCCTTCAGCCCATCTAGTCCGTGTCTCCTGGGACCCATCTACCCATATCTGGACCACAGCCCAACCCACCCCTCTCATCCAGGTGCCTATCCAAACTTCTCTTTAATGTTACAATTACAGTGTCAGTCAGAGAGCCAACAACTGAGTCACAGCTGACCCAGGAGATTAAAGTGATCTGTTCTGACTCACTACCCTGTACTTACTGATGATTTTTATAACTTTTTACAGGACATCAAAGGTGGAGGAATTGCAACTGGGTATCTCAGACGGAATATCACATCCGATCTACACCCCACTCAGCTCCCCAGCACCTGAATATCATCGGCCTGTGAACGTGGAGGGAGAGACGCTGGTTTGTTTCACTTCAGACCCCAGGCACTGAGGGCTGTTGCAGGGCACTGACCGTGACACAGCTGGGGAGAAGACACACTGTCTACAGTGGAGAGGGGATTAACCACTTGTGTGAGGACAGGAACCAATCTGCAGAGAAGCCGAGTAACTTCTTCCAGCCTGTGAAGGAGCGGGCAGTGATCACTCCAGTGCGGATTGGGAAAGGAACAGGCACTGCAACGAGAGACCGTGTGTGACACGTTGGGGGAGGTGAGCTCACCTGATCTGTGACTGGGAATGTGTTCACCACATCCTTGTTTTTGCACCAGTGAAACATTCATTCTTTTGACTGAGATAAGCTTGATCCATTTCCCTGAGGATATTCAGATCTTCTTTCCCTTGTTTCCATTTGAGGAAAGTAATTAATTCGGTCATCTTTTTACTGACTGACCACTGAGGTCCCGGGGAAACATTGACACCCTGCCTCAGGCACATGAAGAGTCACTCAGAGGCACCGGCAAATTCACACCAGGGAAAAGCTGCTCTGCATGCAGGAAAGGGTTCACTCGCCCCATCCCACTTGGTGATACACTAGTGAATCCACGCTGGGGAGCAGCCTTTCATCTGCTGTTAGTGGGACAAGGGGTTCGCTCAGTCGTCCAGCCTACTAATACAACCAGCAGGTTAACAGCAGGGAGAGACTGTTGACTTATCCAAGTGCGGGAAGGGATTCACTACTGATAGACTAGCAAATTCACACTCGGAAGAGACTGTTCACCTGCTCTTGGATGCAGGAAGGGATTCACCCAGAAATCCAGCCTATTGTCTCACCAGCAGGTTCACACTGGGGAGAGGCCGTTCACCTGCTCCGAGTGCAGGAAGCAGCTCACTTGTTCATACAACCTTCAGATGCACCAACAAATTCACACCGGAGAGAAACCCTTTACCTGCTCCGAGTGTGGGAAGGGATTCTCTCAGTCTTCTGTCCTTCTGAGGCACCAACAAATTCACACCGGGGAGAAGCCCTTCACCTGTTCTGAGTGCAGGAAGGGCTTCACTCGATCATATGACCTTCAGATGCACCAACGAATTCACACTGGGGAGAGGCCATACATCTGCTCCGATTGCGGGAAGGGGTTCACTCAGTCATCTGTCCTGGTGAGGCACCAGCATACTCACACTGGGGAGAGGCCGTTCACCTGCTCTGAGTGTGGGAAGGGATTCGCTCAGTCGTACAACCTACTGATACACCAGCAAATTCACACTGGGAAGAGACTGTTCACTTGCTCCGAGTGTGGGAAAGGATTCACCCAGTCGTCCAACCTGCTGGCTCACCAGCTGGTTCACACCAAGGAGAGTTCCTTCAACTGTTCTGAGTGTGGGAAGAAATTCACTTATTTGTCCAAATTGCTGGCTCATCAGCGGGTGCACTCCGCAGAGAAGTCTTTCAACTGCTCCGAGTGCAGGAAGGGGTTTATTCGGCCATCTGAGCTCCTGAGGCACCAACTAATTCACACCAGGGAGAGGCCATTCACCTGCTCCGAGTGCGGGAAGGGGTTTACTCGGTCGTACAATCTTAAGGCGCACCAACGAATTCACACCGGGGAGAGGCCTTCCACCTGCTCCGAGTGCGGGAAGGGATTCTCTCAGTCACATGAGCTTCTGCTGCACCAACAAATTCACACTGTGGAGAGGCCGTTCATCTGCTCCGAGTGCGGGAAGGGATTCACTCAGTCATACAACCTACTGATACACCAGCAAATTCACACCGGGGAGAGGCCGTTCATCTGCTCCGAGTGCGGGAAGGGATTCACTCAGTCGTACAGTCTACTAATACACCAACAAATTCACACTCGGAAAGGACTATTCACCTGCTCCGAGTGTGGCAAGGGGTTCACCCAGTCATCTAAACTGCTGGCTCACCAGCAAGATCACAGCAAGGGGAGTTCTTTCAACTACTCTTAGTATAGGGGGGGGGGGGGTCTCCCAGTCATCCAGATTGCTGCCTCAGAAGTCCTTTCACACCGGGGAGAGGCCTTGTATCTGCTCTGAGTGCGGGAAGGGATTTACACGGTCGTATAGCATATGAAAGGTTAAATATGCAGTACGTATGTGAGGCATTTAAACACGGCAGCTGCTGAGACAGCGGTGAGTTCACAAGTGACTGCAGGAACTGATTCTGCATTTATTGCTGCTGTTGATCACATCCAGGTTTGGACCCTGGTCACTGGACACATTTGGGTTGTTTCCCCTGGGACTGCAAGCTATACCCTCTGGAGCATAGTAGGTTGAGGCATCACCTGTAGAGGTTTATAAAGTGATGAAAGGCATTGGTACGGTGGATAATCACAGGTTTATCAGGGCAGGGGAGCATAAAACTGGAAGAGGGGACCAAACGTATCTAAACAAAGTGAAAAAGCAGATTGTGCAGACGATAGGGAGAATCTGCAGAGAGATGTAGATCGGTTAAGTGAGTGGGCAAGGGTCTGGCAGATGGAGTACAATGTTGGTAAGTGCGAGGTCATCCACTTTGGAAGGAAAAATGGAAGATCAGATTATTATTTAAATGGTAAAAGACTGCAGCATGCTGCTGTGAAGAAGGACTTGGGAGTGCTTGTGCATGAATCACAGAAGGTTGGTTTGCAGGTGGAACAAGCTGTCAAGAATGCAAATGGAATGATAACCTTCACTGCTAGAGGGATTGAATTTAAAAGCAGGGAGGTTATACTGCATCTGTACAGGGTACTGGTGAGGCACATCTGAGTACTAGGTGCAGTTCTGGTCTGGCTATGGTGGTGGTGCAGAGGTGCACCAGGTTGATTCTCGAGATGAGGGGGTTAGACTATGAGGAGCGATTGAGTCACATGGGACTGTATTTGCTGGAATTCAGAAGAATGAGAAGAGATCTTATAGAAACATACAAAATTATGAAAGGGATAAATAAGTTAGAGACAGGGAAGTTGTTTCCACTGGTAGGTGAGATTAGAACTAAGGGACATAGCATCAAGATTCAGGGCGTAGATTTAGTACAGAGATCAGGAGGAACTGCTTTTCCCAGAGGGTGGTGTAGCTGTGGAATTCTCTGTCCAATGAAGCTGTGGGGGCTACCTCAGTAAATATATTTATGACAAGGTTGGATAGATTTTTTGCATAGTAGGGAATTAAGGGTTATGGGGAAAAGGCAGGTAAGTGGAGTTGAGTCCATGGTCAGATCAGCCATGTTTTTATTGAGTGGTGGAGCAGGGTCAATAGGCCGGATGGCCTACTCCTGCTCCTAATTCTTATGTTCTTATGTTAGAGGACATCGGTTTCAGGTGAGAGAGAGAAAGATTGAAATGGCTCATTAAGGGCAAGTTTTTCACACAGAGGGTGGTGGGAATCTGGCTCACAATGCTAGAGGGAGTGGTAGAGGCAGGTACAATTACAGTGTCTGAAAATCATTTGGACAGTTTCATGGACAGGAAAGGTTCAGAGGGATATAGGCCAGTTCTGGTCAATGGATGAGTTCAGGTCACAACTAGTCGGGCTGAAGGACTTGTTTCCATGCCTTACACCTCAGACTCTGTCTTGTCTTCACACAACCCACTGGTATGGGCATTGAGGTGGGATGGGGCATCACCCTGATGTCGCTGTGGTGCACTCCCTTCTCCCCACCATCCTGACTTTGACCTCTCAGGATTGTCACATATCAGCTGCCCTCAGTGCTTGGGCTCATTGTGTTTTATCCCAATCCCTGTCTCTTGCTGTGACCACCCCCTTCCCCACACTACCCTGCAGTGGGGTCACTCACAGCAAAGGACAGTGTGTGTGGGGGGGGGGGGGGGATCATTCACAGCTCAGGAACATGAATATCTATACCAATATTCTATATATCTGTTCCTCCAGCTCCTGCTGACATTTTGAAGGACGATATAACATCATCATGGTGGTTGCACTTTGTTTTATACCTGAGTTCTACCTGGGTGTCCTTGCTGGATGAGCCCTCTCCATAACAGTCTCCACAATCATGGTTACTGGTCCATAATTCCTAGGGTTCTTTTTCCAGCCTTCTTTAATAAAGGTACAACATTAGCCATCCTCCCGTCACTACTGATGCTAATATCTGAGCTAAGGCTCTCACAAATCCTTTAACAGCTTCCTACTGTGTTCTTGGATACATCTGACCATGTTCTGGACATTTATCTACTTCAACAGACTATGACACCCAGCATCTCCTCTGGTGTAATGCGGACTATCCCCAAGATGCCCCCTTTAACCTTCCCTAGTCCTGAGGTCTTCACAACGTTCTACATGGTAAAAGCAGTGGAGAAATATTCATTGAGGAACACACGCATTTCCTGTGGCTCTACACAAATTTGTCCTCTTTGGCATTGGAGAGGCTCTATTTGTTTAGTGTCTCGGCCCGAAACATCGACTGTTTATTCCGCTCCATGGATGCTGCAAGTGAAGGCAAGGTTGAGGCGAGCAGATGCGATGCAAAGTTGGGGCAAGGTCGAGGTATATTCAAAGTGAAGTTGTGGTGAGCACTGCGGAGGAGAGGCGGATTCAGGGCTTAGAAAGTCTGGTTTGATCGATCTAACCAATCTAAGGTTGGGTCTGGGCCCATAGTGTATCAATGTGACAGGGCCTGGGTCTTGGGGCGAGGAATGACCTGATGTTTGGATGACTTAAACGCCGAGCCAGATGGATTGAAAAGGCAGGGTGTCAGGACCAGAGGCGAGGTTCTGCTCGCTGCTTCGCGGTGTTCACTCAGCTCTACACTGAACTGATCCTGGGGCTGGGGCCTGCTACAGACTTTGTAACTGTGGGCTCCGCGATGTTCACTCTGCTACTTGCTGAACTGATCCTGGGGCTGGGGTCTGCTACAGACTTTGTAACTGTGGGCTCCGCGATGTTCACTCTGCTACTTGCTGAACTGATCCTGGGGCTGGGGTCTGCTACAGACTTTGTAACTGTGGGCTCCGCGATGTTCACTCTGCTACTTGCTGAACTGATCCTGGGGCTGGGCCCTGCTACAGACTTTGTAACTGTGGGCTCCGCGATGTTCACTCTGCTACTTGCTGAACTGATCCTGGGGCTGGGGTCTGCTACAGACTTTGTAACTGTGGGTCTCACGATCAGTCTGCTATGTGTTGAACTGATTTTGAGGCTGTGGGTCTGCTTCAGGCTTTGTGTCTGAGGACTCACTTTCCTTCTGAACACTATTTGCTTGCTCTTGTTTGCATGATTTGTTTTTTTTCTCAATCTGCACATTGGTGTTTGTTGGTCTTTTTTATGGGTTCTTTTGGGTTTCTTATTTTGTGGCTGCCTGTAAGGAGATGAATTTCGAGGTTGTATAATGTGTACATACTTTGATTATTGATGTACTTTCAGCTTTGAATTGTTCTTGACGCATGTCTCCTTTCTCCTGACTACAGCTTCGATGTTCCTTGTCATGTATAGCATTACACACAAAATGCTGGAGGAATTCAGCAGTCAAACGTAACATATGGAGGGGAATAAACAGGTGATGTTTCAGGTCGAGACATTCATCTGGTCTAGAAAGGAAAGGGGAAGAAGCCAGAAAAATAGATGGGGGGGGCAAGGGTAGATCTACTTGCTGGCAGAGCCAGGTGAGGGGGAAGATGGGTGAGTGGCGGAGGGCAGATGAAGAGAGAAGGTGGGAGGTGATACGTGGAAAACATAAAGGGCTGAAGAAGAAGGAATCAGGAGAGGGTAGTGGAACATGGGACAAAGGGAAGAAGGGGCACAGGCTTACCCTCATACTTCATCTTTTCCTTCCTTATGGCTTTTTAGTTGCCTTCTGTTGGATTTAGAAATCTTTCCAAACCTCTAACTTCCCTCTGATTTTTGCTTGATAACATGGCCTCTCTTTTGCTTATATGTTGGCTTTAACTTCCCTTGTCAGCCATGCCTCTAAAGTCATCACCATGCCTTTAGAATGTGTCTTCCTCTTCAGGAGGTATCTATCCTGAACCTTCCAAATTGTTCCCAGAAACTCTAGCCATTGCTGTTCTGCTGTCATCTCTGCTAGTGTCCCCTTCCAATCAACTTTGGCCAGCTCCTCTCTCATGTCTCTGTAATTCTTTTTACTCCACAATCATACTGATACATTTGATTGTAACTTCTCTTTCACTCAAATTGCAGGGTGAATTTATCCTATTATGATTACTGCCTCCTAGGGGGTATTTTACTTTAAGCCCCCTAATCAAATCCAGTTCATTGCAGAACACCCAATCCAGAATACCTGATCCCTGCTGGACTCAATCACAAGCTGCTCTAAAAAGCCATCAAATAGGCATTCTACGAATTCTTTCTCTTGGGATACAAAATCACCAGCAACCTGATTTTTCCCAACCTACCTACATACTGAAATCCCCCGTGACTAGCTTAACATTGCCCTTTTGTCAAGACTACTCTAACTCCCATTGTAATTAGCAGCCCACATCGTGGCTACTGTTCAGAGGCCCGTATATAACTCCCGTCAGAGCCATTTTACCCGTGCTGTTCCTTAAGTCTATCCAGACTTGTTCTATATCTTCTGATCCTCTTTCAAAGGATTTTATTTCATTTCTTACCAACAGAGCCACACCCCTCTGCCTACCTGCCCTGTCATTTCAGTACAATGTGTATTCTTGGATGCTAAGCTGCCAACCATAATCTAGCCACGACCCAGTGATGCCCACAACGTCATGCTTGCCAACCTCTAACTGCCTACAGGATCATCTACCTTATTCTGTATTCTGCATATATTCGGTCCTGTATCCATCACACTTCAGATTTTGTCCCCACGTTACAACTCAACCCACTGACTGCAATTTTGCCCTGTCACCTGCCTGTCCTTCCTGACAGTCTCACTACGCACTGCCTCTGCTCGTGTCCCAAGTGCCCCACCTCTCCGATTCCCATCCCCTCGCTAAATTAGTTTAAACGCGCCCTAACTGTTCTAGCAAACCTACCGCAAGGATGTTGGTCCCCTCGCACCCGCGGCCACGCAGTGACTGAAACATCCGCGCGCACGTAGTCTTTGCTGATACACAGCCGGATTTTTAGAAGATATATAATGTTAATATAGTGTGCCGCACAGTTTTCAAGCGGTGTGAGGGCGTCAGAGCACTGATTGGTGTGTGCAGCTGTAAAGAACAAAGAGGAACGTTGATCTTACAGTGCAGTCTCCTACCCCGCGCTTTCTCGGTAGCTGTACGTTAACAGTTATGTATACTCTGCATTTCGTTCTCGATTTTCTCTTTACTGCCTCAATGTAATTACATGTTTAAACGAATCCTGCAGATTGTATATAAAACAAGGTTTTCATTGTATCTGCAAAGATTTAGGGTAAGTATTTAACTTTGGGGGTGGGGGGAATCATGATGCTATCAGGCAGGAACTGGGAACGGGTGTCCTCAGGGGAATGAACACCAGAGACGTGGAGTTGTGCACAGGAGTTCTGGATTGCTTTGTCTCATTGAGGCAGGGAAAGGGTGGTGGGATGAAGGAACGATGGTTGACAAGAGATGTGGAACATCTAGTCGAGACAAAGAAAGAAACTTTCTGAAGCTTTAGCTGGCAGGGGTCTAGAGAATTAGCCAGAAGTTGAAGAATGGTCTTGGGAGAGCTAAAAGGGGGTATGAGAAGGCCTTGGTGATGTTATGATACCAGCCCCCTCCTTTGTGAGAATCGCAAGAGCCCTAGTGAAGGGGGGGGGGGGTCAATGACCCAAGAGAAGAGAGAGAGGTGCTGAATAGACACAGGAAATGGGAGAGAGAGAGAGAGACGTGCTGAATACCGCGTTCCACCGGGATGCAGAATAAGGCGACCTTGACTATTGTCTCATGAAGACCACGTGTAAAGCCCTCGGGCAAAGTGGGCTGGTTGAGAGAGAGATTGACACCTGCGATCCCGTGAGGAAGTATAAAGGAGGGTCTGGGGGGGGGGGGGGACGACGACGACCCCTTTAGACGCACCAAGGAGACACGATAGCGATCCCGTCGTAGCGGGAACCCACGTGCGTTAGATTCCGAATCGGGAGTCTGTGGCTGGAATCACGGAAAATCGCTTTTAACTAACAACAGGAAAGCCTGCTCCCCTGATTCCACGGCTTTGCTTCGTAAGGACCCGGGCAAGTGTTCCTTTTCTCACCAATCTCTCTCTCTCCAACACGGGAAACCCAGCAGTTCCCAAAAGGCTGAAGCCTGCAGACTTTTGAATGACTGTTATATTTCCAAATGGACAAGGATAGAGCTTATTTCTGGTTGATTATTACTATACCTGCGCTTTAGATTGAGTATTGACGACGTATGTTATCAAAAATGTTTGTATTAACCTTCCGTTTGTGCCCCTTTATAAATAAAAACGTTCAAAAAATGGTACCATCAGACTTCAGTGGACCTCTCTATCTTTGCTGGTAAGTGATCCAGTTACGGGATACGTAACAGTGACAATAAGGGTCTCCATGAAGACCACAAAGAAGCGTGGAAACCGTAAAATGGTGACAGACACCGTTACAATGCAAGCTTGCAGAAGCAGCATTCCCAGGAATGCAGAACGCATGCGCCTGACGTTAGCTGTGACGCCCCCAATCGTACAGTTCGGTTCAGCCAGAAGTTCGGCGGCGGTTTGGAGCCAAGCGTTGGGCCGGGGATTAATCAACATTAAGGAATCGCCCCAACGGGGGAAAGAACCGGTACGGGCGCCTCAAGTATTGCGAGCCTCCGCGGTGATATTAAACCTTCCTTACCCCCGTCTCCCAGCGCCCGCCTTGGGACCATCCGTCCCGAGTCCCCATTGCTGGCCTGAAACGTACGTGACGGAATTGTGGGTAACGAGGCGGCCATTGATTCCACAAAGCCCAGCGCACAGACAAACTAATTGTGAGCTGGTGGCGAGGCTCTCAGACCCTGCCGAGCTCTCCATACCCAAATCTCAGCACCCAGCGGCTGCAGCTGGAACTCAGACCGGATAAAGAGGAACTGAGTTACACTACTAGTAAATAAAGAAAAATAATCCCATCTAGATAAAATAAGGGAAGGATGAATGTAGATTTAATTTATCTGGTTAGCATGTATTTGGATAAAAGTTCATTTTTCTGTGCTCTATCTCTTTGACCCTAACATAAATTTATGATAAGAAAATGGTGATTTACATTTTTTTTAGTTTTGTTGGTGTTGCAACTAGAGTAGAAAAGGTGGATGTAGTGTACTTGCACTTCCAAATGAAAAATACCACCCAAAATTCTGAAACAAAATGGGGGGGGGGGGGTTAATACAAATTACAACACAGTGACCCGGGTTCAACTTATTCCACTTTCTGCAAGGGGTTTGTACATTTCATGTGACCACATGTATTTTCTCCGGTGTATCAGCCTGCTCCCACTTTCCAAAGATGAACAGTTTAGAAAGTTAGTTGGTCAGATGGGTGTAATTGAGTGGCATGGCTCTTTTTCTCAGAATGGCCAGTTACTGTGCTGTACTACTTTTATAAACATAAAAATTGAAAATCAAGGGGTTGGTAATATTATACTGGTGTGAAATTTGGATTGCGAAATAGAAATAAATCAGAAGTTTAGGAATAAGCAGGTTATTTCTAGGTTAGTTTGGGCAGATGAGGCTCATCATCCTTGGAGGCAGCCTGCCTAGACTTTAAACCTCCGCTGCCTTGTGGTCATACCCGCCTATGGGAAAGGCTTCAGGCTAAACCTGGAGGAAGAAATCTGGAGCCAGGGTTCCTAAGGCAGTTTATTGGTGTTTGCAACTTCACTCTGGCAACCTCTCCTGCCTGTCAAAGCAGTGTACTGGGGTGTGGCCACTATCACATGCAAACAACAACTTGGAGCCACATGTGAGAGCTGAGTGAGCTGTCCCAAAATGGATGTGATAACCTCCTTCACCAGAGGTGCTATCTCTTGAGGGTGAGAATAGGGTAAATGAAATGTAACGGAGTCACAGAGAAATACAGCGTAGAAACAAGCACTTCAGCCCATCTAGTCCATGCCGAAACAATTGACACTGCCTACTCCCATCGACCTACACTGGGACCATAGTCCTCCATACCCCTACCATCCATGTACCTATCCAAACATAGCTTAAATGTTGAAATTGAGCTTGCATGCACTCGTGCTGGCAGCTCATTCTGCACTCTCACGACCCTCTGAGTGAAGAAGTTTCCACTCATGTTCCCCTTAGACATCTAACCTTTCACCCTTAACCCATGACCTCTGGTTATAGTCCCACTCAACCTCAGGGTAAATGCAAGCAGTCTTTTACCACTATCTATACCCCTCATCATTTTGTATACCTCTATCAAATCTCCTCTCAATCTTCTACATTTTCAGGAATGAAGTCCTAACCTATTCAATCTTTCTTGAAAACTCAGGTCCTCCAGACCCGGCAACATCCTGGTAAATTTTCTCTGTAATCTTTCAACCTTACTTAGCTCCTTCTTGTAGGTAGGTGACCAAAACTGCACACAATACTCCAAATTAGGCCTCACCAATGTCTTTGGCCACTTCAACATAACATCCCATCTCCTGTACTCAGTACTTTGATTTATGAAGGCCATTGTGTCAAAAGCTTTCTTTACGACCCCATCTACCCGTGATGCCACTTTCAACAAATTATGGACCTGCATTCACAGGTCCCTTTGCTCTACCACACTCCTCAGTGCCCTACCACTCACTATGTAAGATCTACCCTGGTTGGTCCTCTCAGGACACCTCACGCTTGTCTGCATTAAATTCCATCGGACATTTTTCAGCCTATTTTTCCAGCTGATGCAGATCCTTCTGCAAGCCACGATCACCTTCCTCACTGTCCACTTCACCCCCGATCTTGGTGTTGTCCGCAAATTTGCTGATCCACTTACCTACATCATCATCCGAATAAAGTGAAGTCGGTGACTCTGCCTCTAAGTGGGTTTGTACGATAAACAGAGCAGTGGATTACTTAAAATGGCTACAGATAGAAGTGAGGGTGTTCAGAGAGACCTGGAAACTTTGTACATGAGTCACTGAAAGTGAACGTGTAGGTACAGCAAACAAGATGACAGAAGTATTTCAAAATCGCCTTCCTGTGACTTTAACCAGACTGCCCATTCTCCTCTGACTACTCTCATTAATAAGGTGTTTTTGCCCTTAGAACAGGTGCTCATTAGAATTTTGTTTCTTGCCCCATTCTCTGTAAACTCTGCAGACAGTTTCAACGGTTCAGTTCAATGTCAGAGAATGTATATAGTACACAACCAGAAATTCTTATTGCGATATTGTGAGCACCAACAATCATTCCACGGTCACACTAACTTACATCACATTTCTTCCCCATGCTGATGTTTGGACTGAACTACAACTCTTGACCATGTCTGCATGCTTTTATGCATTGAGGTGCTGTCACATCATTGGTGATTAGATATTTCCATTAATGAACAGGTGTACTTACTAACGTAGCCACTCAGTGTATCGAGGTCCCGGTGAGATGGTTTCTGGAATATTGCATATGAGTGTGATCTCCATCCCAGCCTGCGGTAAGATCCACCCCAGACGGCCCTCGAGGTTGAGTCCCTGAGTACATTTAAGACAAAGATCAATAGATGTTAAGGTACCTGGAATGGGCTGCCAGGGGAAGTGATGGGAAGCAGGTACAACTGGAACGTTTAGACAGATGCGTGAAAGGCAGGGAATGGGGACAGATGGATCCTGTGCAAGTGAACGGGATTAGTTTGGATCAGCATCGTGGTTGGCACAGACATGGTGGGCCAAAGGGCCTCTTCATCTGCTGTACTGTTCTGCACTCCATATTGAGAGAACCGAAAGAAATGGGGTCAGTGCAGGAAAGCTGCATCGAAGGAAGAGATCGGAGGTAAAGGGATGACTATCACACTGCCACTTGCACTGTTTTCCTGATTTCTTCTAGAATCAGCTCATTGATTCAAACATCTCTATTCAGTCTCTGCTCGATGGGGAATTTCACTGACTGCTCCAGTCACTCCAGATAATCATGATCCCCATGGCATTATAGTTGTATTACAGTCTCTCGGATCCCTCGATGTCCTTCCTTATAGATCAGCTGAGACCCAGTAATGGTTTGGAAGGTTTTCAGAATCAGGTTTATCATCACTGACATATGTTGTGAAATCTTTTGTTTTGTGGCAGCAGTACAGTGCTATACATTACATATACTATATATTACAATAAGAAATGTTTTAAAAATTAAATAAATAGTGGAAAGAGAGCAAAGAATGAGTTCATGGGTTGACACAAAGGCAGGATGATTATAGAGTACTATAGCATGGAAACAGGCCCTTCAGTCTATCTATTCCATGCTAGCTCGGTCTTCTGCCCAGTCCCTTCTAACAGAACCTGGACCATAGTGCTCCTTACCCGTCTTATCCAAACTTCTCTTAAATGTTACAATTATAGTGATCTGTTCTGTCGCTACCCTGTACTTATTGATGATTTTTGTAACTTTTTATAGGACATCAAAGGTGGAGGAATTGCGACTGGGTATCTCAGACGGAATATCACATCCGATCCACACCCCACTCAGCTCCCCAGCACCTGAATATCATCGGCCTGTGAACGTGGAGGGAGAGACGCTGGTTTGTTTCACTTCAGACCCCAGGCAGTGAGGGCTGTTGCAGGGCACTGACTGTGACACAGCTGGGGAGTGAGACACTGTCTACAGTGGGGAGGGGAGAAACCACTGATGTGAGGTCAGGAACCAATCTGCAGAGAAGCCGTGTAACTTCTTCCAGCCTGTGAAGGAGCGGGCAGTGATCACTCCGGTGCAGACTGGGAAAGGAACAGCCACTGCAACGAGAGACCGTGTGTGACACGTTGGGGGAGGTGAGCTCACCTGATCTGTGACTGGGAATGTGTTCACCACATCCTTGTTTTTGCACCAGTGAAACATTCATTCTGTTGACCAAGATAAACTGATAAACCAGCAAGTTCACACCAGGAAGAGACTATCTGAATGCAGGAAGGAGTTCACTCGATCGTACAACCTTCAGATGCACCGTCGAGTTCACACCGGGGAGAGGCCCTTCAGCTGCTCTGAGTGCGGGAAGGGGTTCACTCGGTCATATGAGCTGCTAATGCACCAACGAGTCCACACCGGGGAGAGGCCGTTCACCTGCTCCGAGTGCGGGAAGGGGTTCAGTCGATCATACAACCTTCAGATACACCAACGAATTCACACCAGGGAGAGGCCATTCATCTGCTGCGACTGCGGGAAGGGATTCACTCAGTCATATGAGCTTCTGACACACCAACGAATTCACACCGGGGAGAGGCCCTTCACCTGCTCTGAGTGTGGGAAGGGGTTCACTCGGTCATACGACCTTCAGACGCACCAAAGAATTCACACTGGGGAGAGGCCGTTCATCTGCTCTGAGTGTGGGAAGGGGTTCACTCAGTCTTCTGTTCTTCTGAGGCACCAACAAATTCACACCGGGGAGAGGCCCTTCACATGCACCGAGTGTGGGAAGGGGTTCACTCAGTCTTACAACCTACTGATACACCAGCAAATTCACACTCGGAAGAGATTGTTCAGCTGCTCTGAGTGTGGGAAGGGGTTCACCCAGTCTTCAAAGCTGCTGGCTCACCAGCAAGTTCACACTGGGGAGAGTTCCTTCAACTGCTCTGAGTGTGGGAAGGGGTTCACCCAGTTGTCCAAATTGCTGGCTCATCAGCGGGTGCACTCTGCAGAGAAGTCTTTCAACTGTTCTGAGTGTGGGAAGGGGTTTATTCGGCCGTCTGAGCTCCTGAGGCATCAACTAATTCACACCGGGGAGAGACCCTTCACCTGCTCAGAGTGCGGGAAGGGGTTTACTCAGTCATACAGCTTACTGATACACCAACAAATGCACACTCGAAAGAGACTGTTCACCTGTTCTGACTGTGGGAAGGGATTCGCCCAGTCATCTAAACTGCTGGCTCACCAGCGTGTTCATACCGGGGAGAAGCCCTTCACCTGCTCAGAGTGCGGGAAGGGGTTCTTTCGATCGTCAGAGCTACTGACACACCAGCGAATTCACACTGGGGAGAGGCCCTTCACCTGCTCTGAGTGCAGGAAGGGGTTCACTCGTTCAGCTGATCTGCTGATTCACCAGCGAGTTCACACCGGGGAGAGACCGTTCACCTGCCCTGAATGTGGGAAGAACTTCACTCGGTCGTCTCACCTCTGGAGACACCAACGAGCTCACGCTAAAGGGACTGTTTAAATGTGTGGTTCATATGTAGGGATTTAAACACGGCATCTGCTGAGAGAGCGGTGAGTTCACAAGTGACTGCAGGAACTGATTCTGCATTTTTTGCTGCTGTTGATCACATCCAGGTTTGGACCCTGGTCACTGGACACATTTGTATTCTGCATCGATTATAAATAAATCTGTTCTGTGTGAATGAACTGGGCTTGAGGACGATGTGAAGAGACTTCGAGGGGATGCGGACAGGCTGAAGGGATGGGCAAGAACAAGGCAGATGGAGTCAAATGTGGAAAATTGAGAGATCATGAACTTCAAGTGGTGCACTTTGGGAAGGTAAACCAGGGCCAGACTTGCACAGTGAATGACAGTGTCCCAGAGAGCATTGGAGAACAGAGAGACCTCCATGTACAGATTTTGTTGACAGTGGCATCGTGGGTTGATGGGGTGGTGAATCCGTTTCAAACATTTACCCTTAGCGGTCAGGGGATTGAGTGCACGAGTCAAGATGTCTTCTTGCATTTGCACAAGATACGGGTGAGTCCACACATGGCGTTAATGTACAATTCTGGTCATGTAACTGTGGAAGGATAACATTAAGAAGGTAAAGGTGCAAAGGAGATTCAGAAGGTTGATGCCAGGACTGGAAGGCTTGACTTATAAAGAGAGACTGGATGGAATGTAGAACTCAATAGCACAGTGTATAGGCTCTTTGGCCCACAATGTGCTGGCATTTTAAGCTACTCTAAGGTCAATCTAAACCTTCCCTCCTACATAGCCCTGCATTTTTTCTATCATCCATATGCCTATCCAAGAGTTTCTTAAATTCCCATAATGTATCAGGGTAGGGGAGTGTAAAACTAGAGGGCATTTGTTTCAAGTGAGACAAAGAAGGATTGAAATAGCTCATGAGGGCAAGCTTTTCACATGGAGGGTGGTGGGTGTCTGGCTTACAATGTAGAGGAAGTGGTAGAGACAGGGACATTTACAGTGTCAGAAAGACATTGGGACAGTTTCACAGACAGGAAAGGTTTAGAGGGATATGGGCCAGATGTTGGTAAGTTTGGGTTGGCAACTTGGGTCAGTTTGGAGCAGTTGAGCCCAAGGACTTGTCCCTGTGCCTTATACCTCAGACTCAGACTCTGTCTACTGTCTCTCATGCTTTCACACAACCCACAGGGATGGGCACTGAGGAAGGCTTGGGAGGGGCATCAGCCTGATATTGATGTGGAAGGCACACACCCTCCCCCACCCCCCCTGACCTCTCACAGACCAGCTGGCCCTCAGTGCCCAGGCTCATTGTGTTTTATCCCCCATTCTGACCCCCCCCCCCCCCACTACCCTGCAGTGGTGGGGTGGGGACGCTCACAGCTCAGGACAATGTGGGGGGGGGGATACTGATATTTCAAAAAAACTGTAGTATAACTTAATCATGGTGATTGCACTTGTTTTTTATACCTGAGTGTCCTTGCTGGATGAGCCCTCTCTGCCATAACAGTCTCCATGATCATGCCGAGTAGTCCATAGTTCCCAGGGTTCTCTTTCCAGCCTTCTTAAATTGCTTTGTAGATTCAGAACTGACTTGCCCACAGAAGGCAAAGAGTGGTTGTAGATGGGTCATATTCTGCATGGAGGTCGGTGACCAGTGGGGCGCCTCAGGGATCTGTTCTGGGACCCTTACTCTTCGTGATGTTTATAAATGACCTGGATCAGAAAGTAGAGGGATGGGTTAGTAAGTTTGCTGATGACACAAAGGTTGGGGGTGTTGTGGGTAATGTGGAGGGCTGTCAGAGGTTGCAGTGGGGCATTGATAGGATGCAAAACTGGGCTGAGAAATGGAAGATGGAGTTCAACCCAGGTAACTGTTAAGTGGTTCATTTTGGTAGGTCAAATATGATGGCAGAATATAGTATTAATGGTAAGACTGTTGGCAGTGTGGAGGATCAGAGGGATCTTGGGGTCTGAGTCCATAGGACGCTCAAAGCTGCTGCGCAGGTTGACTTTGTGGTTAAGAAGGTATACGGTGCATTGGCCTTCATTAATCGTGGAATTGAATTTAGGAGCCAAGAGGTAATGTTGCAACTATATAGGACCCTGGTCAGACCCCGCTTGGAGTACTGTGCTCAGTTCTGATCACCTCACTACAGGAAGGATGTGGAAGCCATAGAAAGGGTGTAGCGGAGATTTACAAGGATGTTGCCTGGATTGGGGAGCATGCCTTATGAGAGTAGGTTGAGTGAACTCGGCCTTTTCTCCTTGGAGCGAAGGAGGATGAGAGGTGATCTGATAGAGGTGTATAAGATGATGAAAGGCATTGATTGTGTGGATAGTCAGAGATTTTTTCCCAGGGCTGAAATGGTTGCCACAAGAGGACACAGGTTTAAGGTGCTGGTAAGTAGGTACAGAGGAGATGTCGGGGTAGGTTTTTTACACAGAGAATGGTGAGTGCATGGAATGGGCTGCTGGCAACAGTGGTGGAGGCGGATATGATAGGGTCTTTTAAGAGACTTTTGGATAGGTACATGGAGCTTAGAAAAATACAGGGTATGGGCAAGTCTAGTAATTTCTAAGGTAGGGACATGTTCGGCACAGTTTTGTGGGCTGAAGGGCCTGTGTTGTGCTGTTTGTTTTCTATGTTTATAAATTAAGGTACAACATTAGCCATCCCTCTGTCTTCCTGACCTCACCCGTCACTACTCACCTCAGCCAAGTGTCTCACAAATTCTTTTCTAGCTTCCTACATACCTGACCATGCTCTGGAGATTTATCTACCTCGACACACTCTATGACACTCAGCACCTCCTCTGGTGTAATGTGGTCTGTCCCCTGACTGCAGGCTCATCCTGAGTTAGCTGTTGCTGTGAATACAAACTACAGCAACATAACTCAACAATGCACGGGGAATAACAACGGAAAGGCCATTTCCAATAAATGAACACGCCTAGGGTAAATATTTCCTGCATCTTTTCTCTTGTTTGTGATGTCTAGGGTAAATATGATTCGGGTAAACACAAACAGAAAAGTTTGAACGTCCCTTTAAGGAAAGTAGGACTGTTACCTATATGAATACTGACACCCCCATGCAAATTTACTGTTCACCAGAAAGCAATAATATAACTCACAGCAGTATAAAATAAAATGAAATTGCATTGACAACTATTTGAAACTACAACAAACACAATAATACCATATAATACAAAATAAAGAACAGGGACCCATCATATATATAAAAATATTAGACTATAACATGCACATAATTGTTGGAGCTCATTTCTGCGTGATCAATCCAGTTTGCTTCACTTCATTTACTCATACTGATACAGTTTTGTGCTGAGGAACAAATATTCATGCAACATTTAAGGAAACGGCATCAAGCTTTCTCCAAGGTTGTGTGCTAACCAGCTAACTAAAAGTTATATGCACATTCACTGAGACCATTGACTGCATGAGGATTTTCCCACATCAGTATCAACCCTTCCAAAAGAGTTCTGTGAATGTTTCACCATGTTCAGTGTCCGTTTCCATCTTCCTTCTTTCTCCTCCCTCAATCCCACACAGGTCTTGGAGGGGGCCCTGTTCTCGAAATGTCGACTGTTTATTCCTCTGCAGGGATGCTGCTTGATCTGCTGAGTTCCTCCAGCATTTTGAATGTTTCTCTAAGTACTCATTTCCCCTTCTTTGGATGTTTCATAATCTTCTCTGCCAAAGCTATCTTTGTGCCCACTTTTTGCCCTTCTGAGTTCCACTGTGAGTCCCCTCCTGCATCCCCTATAGTCCTCTAGGGATTCACTTATTCCTAGCTTGCCGTCTCCTTTTTACTGATTAGAGCCTCAATCCCTCGTCATATACAGCAACACACACAAAATGCTGGAAGACACAGGAGGTCAGTAGCATCTATGGAGGGGAATAAACGATGTTTTGGGTTGAGACCTTCATCTGGACTAGAAAGGAAGGGGGAAGAAGCCAGAATAATAGAGGGGGGGGGGGAGAGGTAGATCTACCAGCTGGCAGGGAGGGGGAAGATGGTGCGAAGGTGGGAAGTGAAACGTGGAAAACATAAAGAGCTGGGCAGGAGGAATTGGATAGGAGAGCAGAGTGGACTGTGGGAGAAAGGGAAGGAGGGACAGAAGATGGGCGGGTGAGAAGTAGGGTTAAGAGAGGAGCCAGAATGGGGAATGGAAAGAGAAGGGGAGGGCAAGAGAAATTACTGGAAGTTAGAGAAAGTCGTGTTCATGCAGTCAATTTGGAGGCACTCAGGAATATGAGGTGTTGCTCCTTCAATCTCATTGGCCTTCTCCTGCCTTTCACTTTAAGAGGAATATGCAGACAAAGAACTCTTGATTAAAAGCTCGAACCTTTTCCAGGCACACCTTTCCCTACAAACAATCTATCCCAATTAGTTGGCCAGGCAGCATCTATGGAAAAGAGTACAGTCAATGTTTTGAGCCGAGACCCTTCATCAGGACTGGAGAAAAAAGATGAGGAGTCAGAGTAAGAAGGTAGGGGAGGGAAGGAAGAATCGCAAGGGAAAAGATGGAGACCTATCCATCAGGGATTGGTTTCCACCAATGTCCCAGCTCCTTACTTCACTCCTCCCCCTCCCAGTTTCGCCTATCACTCTGTGTTTCTTCCTCCACTCCCTCCAACTTCTCATCTTCTTTTCTCC
Source organism: Hemitrygon akajei (assembly GCF_048418815.1). Lineage (NCBI taxonomy): Eukaryota > Metazoa > Chordata > Chondrichthyes > Myliobatiformes > Dasyatidae > Hemitrygon > Hemitrygon akajei. The sequence goes on along the minus strand of NC_133148.1, from coordinate 21,360,548 downwards.
GGTCTCAATGAAGAGTCTTGGCCTGCTGAATTCCTCCAACATTTTGTGTGTGTTGCTTGGATTTCCAGCATCTGCTGATTTTCTCTTGTTTATCCCAATCAGTTCTTGTCTAATCTGCTGAGTGTAGGGTGGCACGGTAGTGAAGCAATCAGTGTAACATTATTAGAGTGCCAGATACTTGGGTTCAACTCCCACCACTGTAAGGAATCTGTATCTTCTCCTGTGACCATGTGAATTTGTTCCAGGTGCTGTCGTTTCTACCATTTCAACAGCTTACAGGTTTGTGGGTTAATTTGGACTGGAAGGATCTGTTACAGTGCTGTATCTCTAAATAAACATAAAACAATAATTCCAACATTTTGTGTTGTCATTCCAGATTCCTGTTATAATTTGTAGATGTGAGTGCTACTGGACAATAGTCGTTAAGGCAGCTCGCCCTGCTCTTCTTGGAGACTGGTGTAATTGTCCTTTTGAAGCAGGAGGGAACTTCTGACTGTAGCAATGAGAAATTTAAAAGTCTTTGAACACACCTGCCAGTTGGTTGGCACTGGAGTTGAAAGCCCAACCAGGTACTCCAGCCCTACCTATTGCCTTGCAAGACTTTACCCTTTTGAAAGACAATCTGATGTTGGCCTCCCAGACAGAGATGACAGGGTCACTGGGTACCGCAGAGATCCTCATCGCTGTAGTTCTATTCTGTTTTTTTCAAAGTGGGTATAAAAGGCATTGAGCTCCTCTGGGAGTGAAGCATCACAACCGTTCACGATGTTAAGGTTTTGCTTTGTGAGAGGTAATGGCCTCCCACAGAGAGCAAAATCAGAATCAGATTTAATATCACCGGCATGTGTTGTGAAATGTACTAATACATAATAAGTAAATATAGAGAAAAAACTGAGCTACATGGTGCGTGTGTGTATGTGTGTGTATATATATATATATATATATATATAAATAAATTTGTGCAAAAAACAAATTAAAAAAGTAGTGAGGTAGTGTTCATGGGTTCAATGTCTGTTCAGAAATTGGATGGCAGAGGGGACGAAGCTGTTCTTGAATCGTTGAGTGTGTGTCTTCAGATTTCTGTACCTCCTGGACAGTAACAGAGAAGAGGGCATGTCCGGAGCAGTGGGGATCCTTAATGATAGACACCGTCTTTGTAAGGCAATGCTCATTGAAGATGTTTTGGATATTACGGAGCTAATTTTACAAGTTTCTGCAACTTATTTCAATCTTGTGCAGTAGCATCCCACCACCCCCTCAAATGACAGTGAATCAGTACTCCCCACACTACATCTGTAGAGATTTTCAAGTGTTTTAGTTGACAAACCAAATTCTCCTCAAACTCCTAAAGAAATATAGGTGCTGTCTTGCCTTCTTTATAGCTGCATCGATATGTTGCAACCAGGTTAGGTCCTCGGAGATAATGACACCCAGGAACTTGAATTTGCTCACTCTCTCCACTTCTGATCCCTCTTTGAGGATTGGTTTGTGCTTCCTCATCACACCCTTCCTGAAGTCCACAGTCAGCTTTTTCACCTTACTGACGTTGAGTGCAAAGTTGTTGCTGCAACACCACTCAACTGGCTGGTATATCTCTCTCCTGTACGCCCTTTCTTTACCATCTGAAATTCTGCCAACAATGGCTGTGTCATTAACAAATTTATAGACGGCATTTGAGCACACAGTCATTGGTGTAGAGAGAGTGGTGTGCCAGTACTAGTTGTCAGTGAGGTGGAGATGTTATTTCCAATCCGCACAGAATGCGGTCTTCTAGTTAGGAAGCTGAGGAAGCACAGGGAGGTACAGAAGCCCAGGTTCTGTAGCTTTTCGAACAGGACTGTAATAATGATGGTGTTAAATGCTGAGCTATAGACAATAAACAGCGTCCTGACATGGGTATTTGTGTTGTCCAGGTGATCCAAGGCCTTGCAAAAGGCCATTAAGATCGTATCCACAGCAGACCTAATCTGGCGGTTGGCAAATTGCAGTGGGTCCATCCAGGTCCCTCCTGAGTCAGGTGTTGCTTCTAGCCATGACCAACCTCTCAAAACATTCCATTACTGTAGATGTGAGTGCTACTGATAGTTGTTGAGGCAGCTCACACTGGTATAATTGTTGACATTTTGAAGCAGGTGGGAACTTCCGACTGTGGCAGTGAGAGAGTGAAAATGTCTTTGCATACCCTTGCCAACTGTTTGGCACAGGTTTTCATAGTCTTACCAGGTACCACATTGGGTCCTGCCTCCTGAAAGACGGCCTGACATCGGCCTCCGAGACAGAGATCACAGGGTCACTGGGTGCTGCAGGGATCCTCGTAGCTGTGGCTTTATTCTCCCTTTCAAGTGAACATAAAATGTGTCGAGCTCATCTGGTAATGAAGCATCGCTGCCATTCATGATGTTGGGTTTTACTTTGTAGGAAGTAATGTCCTAAAAACCCTGCCAATGTCACCTCAAACCTCTTCCATAATTATTTATTGGCTCGTGAAATAACCTTCCGCAAGTCATACCTGGCTTTCTTATACAGACCTGGATCATCTGACTTAAGTGCCACATATCTAGCCCTCAGCAGACTATGAACCTCCTGGTTCATCTACGGCTTTTGGTTTGGGAATGTACAGTAAGTTTTCGTAAGCACTCATCCACAGATTTTAATGAAGTCAGTGGCGTACTCATCCAGACTCAAAGATGACTCCCTTGAACACAGTCCAGTCCACCAATTCAAAACAGTCCTGTAAGCACTACTGTGCCTCTCTAGTCCATACCTTCTTGGTCCTCGCTACTAATGCTGCAGTCTTCAGTCTCTGCCTGTACTCAGGGAGAAGGAGTATAGCCAGGTGATCAGACTTACCGAAGTGTGGGTGTGGAATAGCACGGTAGCCACTCTTGAACTTAGTGTAACAGTGGTCCAGTGTGTTGTTTCCTCTGGTACTACAGGTAATTTGTAGATAATAATTATTAATGATTTTATCAAGCTGGCCTGGTTAAAAGCCCCCAGAATGACAGTGAAGGTGTCAGGGTGCACTGTTTTGTGCATGTTGATCCCATTGCTCAGATCATCTGGAGCCTGTTTGACATTGGCATGAGGTGGGATGTATTCCGCTACCAATATGATTGGAGAAATCTCCCGTGGCAGGTAAAATGGACGGCACTTAATTGTGAGATATTCCAGATCTGGTGAGCAGTATTGGGATGTCACCGACACATTAGTACACCATGAGGAGTTGATCACGAGGCCTATACCGCCACCTCTGCTTTTCAGAGACTCAACAGTCCTACCTTGACAATGTATATTTGAATTAGTGTCCAGCATGGAAGGGGTTAACCAAGATTCTGTAAAACGAAAGATGCACATGGTCCTAACGTCCCTCTGCACTCTAACTCGGGATTGTCATTTAATTTACCAGAGACTGTAGATTTGCTAGCAAGATGGTTGGTATTGGAGTCAGAGAGCAGACAAAAGACCACTCCACAGAGTGAACATGCTGGTGTCTAAACAGGGTAGATGAACTGGAATAGATAAGGGCCTTTCCCCTGCTGTGACTGCACCAAGGAATTTCCAGATGGGACAGGTAAAAGAATATCTTGCCTCATTACCCATATTACCATCATTTCTGCTTAATGTAGTGGCTCTGGGACTGTGACATTTGATCATGGCCAATCCATTCCCTCTCAACCCCATTCTCTCGCCTTCCCTCTGTAACTCTTCATGCCCTAACTTATCAAGTATCTATCAACCTTTGCCTTAAATATACCCAATGACTTTGCATCCACAGACCCCAGTGGCAAAAAGTTCCACAGATTTACCACCCTCTGGCTAAAGAAATACTTCCTATGTTCTAAATGGTCATCCCTCTATTCTGAGTTTGTGCCCTCTAGTGCTAGAGTTCCCTATTCTATCTGGGTCTTTCAATATTCAATAGATTTCAATGAGATCTCTCCTCATTCTTCTCAATTCCAGTGAGTACAGGTGCAGAGCCATCAAACACAGCCTTTCATTCCCAGAATAATTTTCATGAACCTCCTTTGAACCCCCTCCTGTGTCAGCAAGTCTTCTGTTAGATAATGGGCCCAAAACTGCACACAATACTCCCAAGTGGCGCCTCACCAGCATTACATCCTTGTTTTTATATTCTAGTCCTCTCGAAATGAATGCTAATATTGCATTTGTCTTCCTTACCACTGATTCAACCTGCATGTTAACCGTTAGAAAAATATGCACAAGGATTCCCAAGTCACTTTACACCTTGGATTTTTGAATTTTCTCCCCATTTGAAAAATACTCCATGATTTTTAATTCTTCTACTAAAGTCCTTCTGCAGCCTCCCCACTTCCTGAACACTACCTGCTCCTCCACTCATCTTCATGTAATCAGCAACCTTGGCCACAAAGCCAACAACTCTGTCATCCAAATCATTGACATAAACTTAAAAAGAAACGGTCACAACACCAACACTTTCGGAACAACACCAGTTATCAGCAGCGAATGAGAAAAGGCTCACTTTATTTCCACTCTTGGCCTCCTGCCAATCAGGCAATGCTCTATCCATGCTAGTATCTTATGCTAAGTAGCTTCATGTGTGGCTCCTTATCAAAGGCCTTCTGAAAATCCAAGTACACAACATCCACTGATTTTCCGTTGTCCATCCCACTTATTTCCTCAAAGATTTTCAACAGATTTATCAGGCAAGATTTTTTCCCTGAAGGAAACCATGAAGACCCAGCTTCATGAATTCCCACATCTCACACAAAGAACACAACCCAGCCCTTGGAGTCATCCTCACTGCTCTAACTTTGTACTAACAGACAATGAATAAAGAAGAAACGTACCAGATATGTATTGCACCAAAGCCTCCCCACTCTAACACTAATCCACTCATACAATGGCCGCTCCATTTGTCCCTACCTCATTTTTATTCGTCTTAGCTAATGAATCACTATTTGATTGGGCTGCTGGAAAACACCAAAAGCCCACAAACGCTTGTTTAAGAGATCTAATCAGTAGGCTCATAACAGAGGGATAGAAGCTGTCCTTGATCCTGTTGCTGCATGATTTTAGGCTTTTGTATTTTCTACTTTGTGGGAGAATGGAGAAGAGAGAGTGTCTGCAGTGGGTGGGGCCTTTGATTACGTTGGCTGCTTTTCTGAGGCAGTGAAAAGTGTAGACAGATTCCGCATTGGGGAGGCGGTGTTCAACTCTGCAATCTCTTGTGGACTTGGACAGAACAGTTGCCATACAAAACAATGCATCTGCAGAAGATGCTTTCTATGGTGCATCTATAAAAATTGGTGAGCCTCATTTGGGACACACTGAATTTCCTTAGCATTCTCAGGAAGTAGAAGCCCTGGTGTCTTGATCGTAGTGTACATGTGGTTGGGCTACGGCAAACTGTAGATTATGCTTACAGCTAGGAACTTGAAATACTCAAATATCTCCACCTCAGCATCACTGACCCATCCATGAGCATGTGCTTTGCCCCACTTGCTGATGTCAATGACCAACTCTTTAGTTTTGCTGACATTCGGGGAAAGATTTTTAACACCAAGCCACAAGGCACTCTAATTACTCGTTGTTATTGGAGATCTGGTCATCAGTGGAGTTAGGGATGAATCTGACTACACATTAGAGAGTACAGGGGGTAGAGTAGGAGCCTGCGGATGCAGCCTTGCGGCACACCAATGTTGAGAATAATCATGGCAGAGGGGTTTGCTGCCTATCCTTACTAATTATAATTATCTACGCTCTTCATGATTTTAGTAACCTCTTTAAAGTCATCCCTTGGTTGCCTTCACCCCAGGGAACAGTCCAGACTTATTCAGTCTTTCGTTATAATAGAAACATGCTTATGTGAATCTCTTCTTCACCCTGACTAGTTTAGTCAGATCCTTTCTAATACATGGCAGTGAGAATTGCACACACATTAGTCCCTGTGCTGTCTCACCATTGTCTGTAGAGCTGTAACTTGGCCTCTGAACTCTGGTATTCAGTGCCCCAATGGATGAAGGAAAGTAGGCCATATGCCTTCCTCATCAGCATCTCTCATGCTGTCTAATTCCTCAGAATCATGTACTTGTATTTGTTGGTCTCTGTCCTACAGTGCTCCCCAGGATCCTGTCATTCACATGCATATCCTATCATTATTTAACATCCCAGAACATATGACATCACACTTTGCCAAATGAAGCTCCATTACCCACTTTCCCAGCTGATCTTCGTGATGTTGTAACCTTAGGGGCGAGAAGTGGAAAGAGTGAGCAGTTTCAAGTCCCTGGAGTCAACATCTATCCTGGGCCCATCATATTGGGATCTATCCTGGGCCCATCATATTGATACAATTACAAAGAAGGCATAACAGCTGCTATATTTTGTTAGGAGTTTGAGAAGAATTGACACTCGCAAATTTCTACAGAAGTACGGTAGAGTGCATTGTAACTAGCTGTATCACCGTCTGGTATGGAGGGGCACAGGTGTGGAAAAAGCTGCAGAAGGTTGTAAACTCAGCCAGCTCTATCACGGGCACTATCCACCCCAACAAGCAGGACAGCTGCAAAAGGCGATGCCTCAGAAAGGCGGCATCCATCATGAAGGGCCCGCATCATCCAGGATATGCCCTCTTGTGTTATCATCAAGGAAAATATACAAGAGCCTGAAAACGCACACTTAATGTTTCAGGAACAGATTCTTCCTGTCCGCAGTCAGATTTCTCAATGGTCAATGGACCAATGTACACTTATTCAGTATTTTATCTCTTTTTGCACTATTTATTGTGTATACATGGTATGTACGTGTGTGTGTGTGTGTGTGTGTGTGTGTATATATATATTTTTATAAAATACACACACACACACACACACACAGATATATATATATATATATATATTTAAAACCTTCTAGCTTGAATTCCTTCCCCTCCCAATAAAATAAATATTGAGAACATGAGATGATGAGTCCTTGAAAGTGAGTCCATAGGATGTGGGAACAGTTCAATGTGGGGGGAGGGAAGGGGCAATGCTGTTGAGTGAAGTTATCCCCTCTGGTTGAGTAATAACTGTTGTAGGTTTTCAGAAATTAAATGAAGTGAGGCGTTTTATGCTTAATGAAACCTGTATCACATTTCATTCAACTCCAAAACCTAAACACAAAAGTGCACTAAAAACTTTTACATAAATACATCATCACTTCAGACCAGCCACTTACAGCGAAACCACAACTTGATGTAGGTGGTTCTGAATTATGTATATTTCTCCCAATTACATTACCCTACACAGCCCCACCCCACAGAATTCACTAAAGCCAGCATTGTGAGCCTGTCTGCAATTCAGATCCTGTGTTTCATGGGGGTGGGGAGAGAGGGAGGAACTACAGGTGCCTCTGGTTGGTGCAGAGGTGTGGGCCATGCTCGCTGTGATGCCAAGGGCATGATAGCAGAATCTTCCAAATCCTGGTGAGCTGGCTTAAGGTGATCTACCAAAATCCATTCAGGTTTATCCCTCTTATCCATGATAGAAGATTTCTCTCCCCCTTCCAAAACACAGAATGAACCATTAAGGTGATGTTGGTGTGCATCATGCTGTTTAAAAACAAACGAGGCAGAATGTAGGTCATCAGGAACCCAAGAGTGCTGTACACCATTGTGGGAGTTATGAAAAGGTGAAAAGGAACTGAAGTTACTGAGGGGGGCTGGAACGCTGTTGAGAGGCCAACCAGGCAGTTGTGGTGTCAAGAATGAAATCACCTGGCACTTAGCTGCCCGTATAGCAACTCAGCTGCAGGTCCTCATTTGGAGCTGTTCTAAGCCCCTGCAGGACCAGTGGGAGCTGATCATGCCGATATTCATCAGTCAGGGAAGCCCTCAGAGCAGCCTGAAAGGAGCAGTAAAACTGCTCACATGGGCCATTGGACTGCAGGTGATACACCGCAACGTGATCTATCCCAACACTGAGGTTCTGGGCCATCACAGCCCAGAGGTCTGAAATGAATTGGGGGCCGTGGTCAGAGGAAATATCAGATGGGCGTGCTGAACTGAGCAATGTAGGTGCTGATGAACACTCAAGCCAAGTCTGCAGCCACCATTGATGCTAGAGGGATGACCTCTGGCCACCTGGTGCGTGAAGCTGCAGGACGGGGGAAAGAAGACTAACAATGTCAAACAATCACATGGTCGACCATCTTTCAGGGACCCCAGAAGGTGCTAATGGCACCTGAACACGACGGTTAATTTTTGCTCACCAGCACTCCACACAAGCTGCAGTCCAATCACGCATATCCTTTCTGAGGCCGTACCAAACAAACGTTAGTGCAACCAGCTTCTGTGAGAGTCCATGCAAGGTGTTGAGAACAGTATGTCTGCAGTTTGCAGGTACGATGGGTCAGGCAACCAGTTCAGACACCGCACAGAAGAGAAACCCTAGCTTCCTTGAACTTATGTCGTCCAGCTGCAGGCCCATGACTCCTGTTTGGTAAGCCAGTAACTTGGTCGGCTGACATGCCAGCAGAATGAACCCCATGAATATAGCCTCAACAGCTGCCCATGAGAGGCAATTGGCCACGGCATTATTTTTCCCCTCGATATGTTGTATATCCATTGTGAAGTTGGATACATAGGGGTGGCATTTCTGCCACGCAGACCAAGGATCTGCTATTTTAGCCAACATGTGCATGAGGGGTTTGTGGCCAATGAACACTGAAATTGTGACCCTCTGGAAGGAAACAAAAATGGTGGGCAGCCAGACAGAGACTGAGAAGCTCACAGTCAGATGTGCTGAACTTCCTTTCGAGAGGGCGGAGCTGCCACTGGCACACACCTGCAACCAGCTGTTTGTCCGCAGCACCCACAGCATACTTTGAAGCATCAGTAGTAATGGCTATTGGGGAGCAGGGTCACATTGGAAAGAGTTAATTTGGTATGGTCAAATGCCCTGGCCAGGTCCACTGACCAGTCAAGCACTTAACAAGGGGTATGACTTTTAAGCACACTATACAGGGGGAGCATAAATCCAGCAGCTTGCAGAATGAAGCGGTGATAGAAATTTGCCATGCCTAAAAACTCCTGTAGCTTTTTTTTATAAGTAGAGCGGGTTGGTGGGAAATCCATAATAGCGGCTACTTTTGATGGGAATGGTTTTGTAACTTCTACGGAGAAGCGATGGCCGAGAAAGTCAATGGTTGACAATTTAAGCAGGCATTTAGCAGGGTTAATAATCAGCCTGTGTTGGCTTAAGTGCTCAAAACGTATGCAGAGATGAGAAATGTGTTCAGATTTGGCCCTAGTGGCAACAAGTAAGTCACCTAGGTAAACAAAAAATAAAAGCTAAGTCTTTTAATACAGAGTCCATCAGCCATTGGAAAGTCTGTGCTGCATTTTTCAGTCCAAATGGCATGCGCAGAAACTCAGTGGAGTTATTACAGCTGTTTTGGGAATATCCTCTGAGCACACAGGAATCTGATGGTCGCCCCTAGCTAGATCGACTTTGGAAAAAATGAACTTTCCAGCTAAACAGACAGACTTTATTGATCCCGAGGGAAATTGGGTTTCGTTACGGTTGCACCAACCAAGAATAGTGAAGAAATATAGCAATGTAAAACCATAATTAAATAATAATAAGTAAATAATGCCAAGTGGAAATTAGTCCAGGACCAGCCTATTGGCTCAGGGTGTCTGACACTCCGAGGGAGGAGTTGTAAAGTTTGATGGCAGAAATTACTTCCTATGATGCTCAATGTTGCATCTCGGTGGAATGAGTCTCTGGCTGAATGTACTCCGGTGCCTAACCAGTACATTATGGAGTGAATGGGAGACATTGTCCAAGATGGTATGCAACTTGGACAGCATCCTCTTTTCAGACACCACCGTCAGAGTCCAGTTCCACTCCCACAACATCACTGGCCTTACAAATGAGTTTGTTGATTCTGTTGGTGTCTGCTACCCTCAGCCTGCTGCCCCAGCACACAACAGCAAACATGATTGCACTGGCCACCACTGACTCGTAGAACATCGTCTGGCAGATGTTAAAGGACCTCAGTCTCCTCAGGAAATAGAGACGGCTCTGATCCTTCTTGTAGACAGCCTCAGTGTTCTTTGACCAATCCAGTTTATTGGCAATTCGTATCCCCAGGTATTTGTAATCCTCCACCATGTCCACACTGACCCCTTGGATGGAAACAGGGGTCACCGGTGCCTTAGTCCTCCTCAAGTCCACCACCTGCTCCTTAGTCTTTTTCACATTAAGCTGCAGATGATTCTGCTCCCACCATGTGACAAAGTTTCCCACCGTAGCCCTGTACTCAGCTTCATCTCCCTTGCTGATGCATCCAACTATGTCAAAAAGTCTTGAATGTATGGGACTGGGTAATGATCAGGGGTTGGTGGCCTCTTTAAAGCAATGGTAATCACCACATGGGCAGCAAATACCATTGGGCTTAGGGACCATACGAAGGGGTGAAACCAGGGGCTATTTTCTGGCATAGAATTCCAAGTCTTTCCACATTGGCAAACTCAGTTTTTGTGGTTTCCAGCTTTGCTGGGTCCAGTGTATGTGCACGGACATGGACTGGTGGGCTAGTTGTGGGAATGCGGTACTCAACCCCATGTTTTGCAACTGTAGTGGAGAATGTGGGCTTGGTGAAGGTTGGGAAGTTGCCCAGCAGTTGAGAAAACTCGCATGCAGTGGTGCATGCACTTGACCGAGTCGGTGTGGGCAACTTACTGGGGAAGCAGTAACGGCCAAAAGTCCTTGACATCCACAAGCCAGCAGATCTTAAGATCAACTAACAGTCCTTGGGCACACAAGAAATCTGCACCAAGCTGAGGTCTAGCCACTTTAGTCAGGACGAAGTCCCACGTGTAACATCCCCCACTGAAGCAGAGCATCACCCGTCCTGTCCCATGGGTCTGGATCCTGCATCTGTTGGCAGCCTCCAGCGAGGTTTTGTCACTCTTTGCTTTTTCAATAGGTGATGCTCGCAGCACATTCACTTGAACACCCATGTCACACAGGAAGCGACCTCTGAAAGGGTGTCTGTGATGAAAAATAAACAACCCTGGCAGTTGGAACCTATGGTATTCACAGACCTCTGATGTCCTGCTGTGTTGGCATTGTTGAAGCTGCAAGGTTGTTGGGAACTTCCTAGCATTCATACCAAAGTGTGTATGTTAAAAACACAGGTATGGCATCATCAGTTTCGCAACCACTGGTCCTTATGTTGGGGACCTTGTTGACCAGGCTTGAGGTAGAGAAAGGCTGAGGAATAATGCAGCGCTGCCTGGCTGAATGTAGACTATCAGCCATCTTAGCGAGCAACGCTTGCTGAGGCTGGTGGGGTGGTAGGTAAGGATAAGAGGAATCCTATCCTTGGTGGGGTGGCAGGAGGATGGGGTGAGGGCAGATGTGCGCGAAATGGAAGAGATGCGGTTGAGGGAAGTGTTAACAGAGGAAGAAGAAAAGCGCCTTTCTTTGAAGGAGGAGGACATCCCCTTAGTTCTGGAATGAAAAGCCACATCCTGTCAGTAGATATGGCGGAGATGGAGGAATTGAGAGAAGGGGATAGTATTTTTTCCAAATAACAGGGTGTGAAGTGGTATAGTCCAGGTAGCTGTGAGAATCAGTGGGTTTATAAAAGATATCAGTAGATAAGCTGTCTCTAGAAACAGGGACAGAGAGATCAAGAAAGAGAAGTGAGGTGTCAGAAACCGACCACGTAAATTTGAGGGCAGGGTGTAAGTTGGAGGCAAATTTGATGAACTCGATGAGCTCCAAATGGGTGTAGGGAACAGCAGCAATGCAGTCATTAAAGTAGCATTGGAAAAGCTGGGGAGTGATACCAGTGTAGACTGTTCCACATAGCCGACAAAAAGGCAGGCATCTTAGCAAGCTCCCTATGGTCCTTCTCGGGTGCATTAGAGAGGATGATGTAGACTGGATCAGGCATTTGCTGCATGAAGAGTTATTTAATACTACGTAAAACAAAAACGGTGATTTCCCAGGAGAGACAGCATATGGTCCATTAGCTCCAAAGGCTTACCATTGCCAAGACCAGGGAAGGAGAGCAACTGTTTGGTATGCTCAGACTCAGATAGTCCAAAAGGCGAGTTTTCAGTGATCAGTATTTACTGTGTTCAGGTGACCACCATTCTTGTAACTGTGGAGTTGCTGAGCAATGCTACCATGCAGTAAAATTTGGTGTTGTCAGTGGAGATTTCTCACAGAGCAAATGGGAATGAGCTTGTACAAACCAAGTGACAGCATTTTGCTCTCCAAACTCTGGCAGTTTCAAAGTCACTGCGTGGCTATCATGTTCAAAAACTCCAGAATTGTCTTAGAGCATCAGGGTCACCAATGTAGATATTCACAAATAAAATCCTAGGCCTGACTTGATATTTCCTTGGACCTCGAAAGAGACTAGTGTAGAAATTGCAGGGGTCCTGGCAGAAATATTTAAAATGTCCTTTGCCACGGGTGCGGTGCCAGAGGATTGGAGGGTAGCTCATGTTGTTCCATTGTTTAAAAGCTCCAAAAGTAAAGCAGTTAATTACAGGCCGGTGAGCCTGACATCAGTAGTAGGTGAATTATTGGAAGGTGTTCTGAGAGATCGGATATACAAGTACTTGGACAGCCAAGGGCTGATTAAGGATAGTCAGCATGGTTTTGTGCGTGGTAGATCGTGTTTAACGAATCTTGTAGAGTTTTTTGAGGAGGTTACCAAGAAAGTAGATGAAAGAAAGGCTGTGGATGTTGTCTACATGGACTTTAGTAAGGCCTTTGACAAGGTCCCACATGGTAGGTTAGTTCAGAAGGTTCAGACACTAGGTATCCATGGAGAGGTTGTAAGCTGGATTCGAAATTGGCTGTGTGGGAGAAGACAGAGAGTGGTAGTGGATGATTGCTTCTCAGACTGGAGGCCTGTGACTAGTGATGTGCCTCAGGGATCTGTGCTGGGACCATTGGTGTTTGTTGCCTATATCAATGATCTAGATGATAATGTGGTAAATTAGATCAGCAAGTTTGCTGATGACACTAAGATTAGAGGCGTTGTGGACAGTGAGGAAGGCTTTCAAAGCCTGCAGAGGGATCTGGACCAACTGGAAAAATGGGCCAGAAAATGACAGATGAAATTTAATGCAGACAAGTGTGAGGTGTTGAATTTTGGAAGGATAAATCAAGGTAGGACATACACAGTAAATGGTAGGGTGCTGAGAAGTGTGAAGGAACAAAGGGATCTGGGTGTTCAGATGCATAATTCCCTAAAAGTGGCGACACAGGTAGACAGGGTTATAAAGAAGGCTTTTGGCATCCTGGCATTTATAAATCAAAGTTTTGAGTATAGGAGTTGGGATGTTATGATGAGGTTGTATAAGACATTGGTGAGGCCAAATTTGGAGCATTGTGTGTGGTTCTGGTCACCTAACTATAGGAAGGATATCAGTAAGATTGAAAGAGTGCAGAGAAGGTTTACTAAGATGTTGCTGAGTCTTCAGGAGCTGAGTTACAAGGAAAGATTGAACAGGTTAGGACTTTATTCCTTGGAGTGTAGAAGAATGAGGGGGGGACTTGATAGAGGTTTACAGAATAATGAGTATAGACACAGTAAATGCAAGTAGGCTCTTTCCACTTAGATTAGGACAGATAAATACAAGCAGACATGGCTTTAGGGTGAAAGGGGAAAGGTTTAGATAGATAGATAGATAGATAGATAGATAGATAGATAGATAGATACTTTATTCATCCCCATGGGGAAATTCAACTTTTTTCCAATGTCCCATACACTTGTTGTAGCAAAACTAATTACATACAATACTTAACTCAGTAAAAAAAATATGATATGCATCTAAATCACCATCTCAAAAAGCATTAATAATAGCTTTAAAAAGTTCTTAAGTCCTGGCGGTAGAATTGTAAAGCCTAATGGCATTGGGGAGTATTGACCTCTTCATCCTGTCTGAGGAGCATTGCATCGATAGTAACCTGTCGCTGAAACTGCTTCTCTGTCTCTGGATGGTGCTATGTAGAGGATGTTCAGAGTTTTCCATAATTGACCGTAGCCTACTCAGCGCCCTTCGCTCAGCTACCGATGTTAAACTCTCCAGTACTTTGCCCACGACAGAGCCCGCCTTCCTTACCAGCTTATTAAGACGTGAGGCGTCCCTCTTCTTAATGCTTCCTCCCCAACACGCCACCACAAAGAAGAGGGCGCTCTCCACAACTGACCTATAGAACATCTTCAGCATCTCACTACAGACATTGAATGACGCCAACCTTCTTAGGAAGTACATTCGACTCTGTGCCTTCCTGCACAAGGCATCTGTGTTGGCAGTCCAGTCTAGCTTCTCGTCTAACTGTACTCCCAGATACTTGTAGGTCTTAACCTGCTCCACACATTCTCCATTAATGATCACTGGCTCCATATGAGGCCTAGATCTCCTAAAGTCCACCACCATCTCCTTGGTCTTGGTGATATTGAGACGCAGGTAGTTTGAGTTGCACCATATCACAAAGTCCTGTATCAGTTTCCTATACTCCTCCTCCTGTCCATTCCTGACACACCCCACTATGGCCGTGTCATCAGCGAACTTCTGCACATGGCAGGACTCTGAGTTATATTGGAAGTCTGATGTGTACAGGGTGAACAGGACCGGAGAGAGTACGGTTCCCTGCGGCACCCCTGTGCTGCTGACCACCGTGTCAGACCTACAGTCTCCCAACCGCACATACTGAGGTCTATCTGTCAAGTAGTCCACTATCCAATCCACCATGTGAGAGTCTACTCCCATCTCCGTTAGTTTGTGCCTTAAGATCTTGGGCTGGATGGTGTTAAAGGCACTAGAGAAGTCAAGGAATGTAATCCTCACAGCACAACTGACCCCCTCTAGGTGAGAGAGTGATTTGTGCAGCAAATACGTGATAGCACGTATACGTATATGTGATAGTTTAGAGGGAACATCTTCACTCAAGAGAGTGGTGGGAGTGTGGAACGAGCTGCCATCTGACGTGGTAAATGCGGGCTCATTCTTACGTTTTAAGAATAAATTGGATAGATATATGGATGGGAGAGGTCTGGAAGGTTATGGATTGGGTGCAGGTCAATGAGACTAGTGGAATAAAGTTTTGGCACAGACTAAAAGGGCCAAATGGCCTGTTTTCTGTGCAGTAGTGTTCTATGGTTCTAAATGAAGTGAGGTGTTCTATGTTCAATGAGACTGTAACACATTTTATTGAACTCCAAAATCTAAACACAAAAGCGCACTAAAAAGTCTTACTTAAAAAAGTCATCATGTCAGACCAGCTTCTTAAAGTGAAACCCCAACTCAATGCTAGTGGTTGTGAATTACGTACATTTCTCCCAATTACATTACCCTACAGTTACTAAACCTGGTGGTGTTGGTCCTGAGATTCCTGTACCTTCTTCCTAATGGCAGCAGTGGAATGAGAGCTTGGCCATTTGGCCAGATTTTCAATCTTTCTTCTATATGCTGATTCATCACCACCTTTGATTCAATGACAGGGGTGTCTTTAGCAAACTTAAATATGGCATTGTAGCTGTGCTTAGCCTCATAGTCATAAGTATAAAGTGAAAAGATCAGGGAATAAGCACTCAGCTTTTTAGTTCACTTGCACTGATGGTGTTTGTGAAGGA